>NW_005179214.1:83366-104575 GCF_000350225.1 Chondrus crispus
TTGCATTCAAGTTGCCAACGCTAAGGAGACTCCGCGTTGTATCCCTTGCAATCGCGTCTTTGAGTCTCACGGGCACCTGAAGTGCCACGAGAACGGTGCCGCACACTTAAAGGTAGTTTGTGAACAGAATAGTTAGGGATTTCATCCAAATAAATTCACATATCTGTTCGCAAATTTCTCCTAGTGCAACTTCATAGTAATCATATCGAATTTCTTAGACGGGTGGGCTTGCCATTGTGTTGACTATCGGTTAACGGCTTGGGATCCCCGAACGGATTTTCGAATACTTGAAGTTTATTTGCACTAAAATGGAAGATCAAGGAGGAGGAGGATCCATCAGAATCGACAAACTGACGGACTCCAACTTCTACGTGTGGAAGCAGAAAATACAACTTCTGCTTGCTCTACGTGATGTTGACCAATACATCGTTGAGGGAAGAGTTCCAAGTGAGGAACGCGCGGAAGAGCGTAAGAAGTGGATCAGAGGTGACAGTAAAGCTAAAGCACTGATTGGTCTCTCCCTATCAGATGAGCATCTTGAGCATGTACGTGATGTTGATACTGCTCATGAGATGTGGGAAGCTATTGTCAACGTGTTTGAGAGGCACACTTTGCTGAACAAACTAGCTGCACGTCGTGAGTTCTACACTGTGAAGATGCTTTCCTGTGAAAAGGTGCTTGCATACATCAATCGTGTCAAGCAGCTGGCAGCCATCCTCAAGTCAATGAGCGTAAACATCGATGACAAGGAGATGGCCATGGCAGTGCTCAATGGTCTGCCTGCCCGTTTCGAGGCTCTCATCGTTGCACTTGATGCTCTCGGTAATGAGGAAAAGATATTCAGTTTGGACTTTGTGAAAAGTCGTCTGCTGCAGGAAGAGCAACGAGCAAACATGAAGTCTAGCTCCTCACAGACATCGGCTCTGGTTAATCGTGCCCCGAACAATCGGGACATAAACGATTACAAATGCACGAACTGCGGTCATACAGGCCATACGGCAACCCGCTGCTGGGGAAAGGATTTGAATGGGCGTCGCCCGGCTCCTCCTAGCGGATATAAACCGCGTATGTCTCAGCGGAAACAATCTGCATTTGTCACACAGAAACCTGATCCCGACATGGTTGTAAACAGCGTGGACTTCACATGTCTGATGTCGAAAGCTTCGCACACGAACGATATGGAGATGTTGCCTTCGTGGCTCGTAGATTCAGCTTGTACAGCTCATATTACATATGACCGATCTTTGTTTGCAACGTATCAGCCACTTGATTCCGCCTCTGTTCAGATGGGAACCAAGGCTAGTGCAAAGGTTGCCGGCCGTGGTGACGTTCACTTGAAGTTAAATGTGAATGGCCGCATCGAACCGTGCAAGTTGACGGATGTATTGCACGTTCCGGACTTTGCGTTCTCTCTGCTCTCTGTCAGTCGAATGACTGAACTTGGACTAAAAGTTGGGTTCGAAAATGGAAAATGCATGATCAGACGAGGCTCAACTGTAGTGGCGACTGCGACATTGGTTGGAGAACTTTACGTTCTCGACATCGTCAGTGACATCGGATCTGCACATGCTGCCACCCTGCAAACGTGGCATGAGCGCTTTGCACATGTGCATTCTCAAGGTATTGCTTCGATGATTCGTGACAATGTGGTAAGTGGAGTCAAACTACTTGGTAATGAGGCTAACAAAATCAACAATACTGACAATGATTGCATCTCTGAAAAATGTTCTGCGTGCGTCTACGGCAAAGCCACTCGATCTGTGATCCCAAAAGAGCGGTCCTCGAGGCGGGCATACTTCTGTCTAGACTTAGTTCACTCTGATGTTTGTGGCCCCTTAGAGGTGCAGTCCATTGGTGGTGCCAAGTACTTCATTACCTTCATAGATGATCACTCAAACTGGTCAGTAGTGTACCCTATGCACCATAAATCAGAAGCATTTGAACGATACAAAATGTTTGCACAACTTGCTCAGACTCACACTGGTCGCAAGATCAAAGTGCTTCGCACTGATCGAGGTGGTGAGTATCTGTCCACGGAGTTTAAGTCTTTTCTGATTGCAAATGGTACTCAGCATCAAATGACGACCGCGTACACACCGGAGCAAAATGGCGTGGCCGAGCGACTGAACAGAACTTTGGTAAACTTGGTGCGCTCCATGCTAGCGCACAAGAAAGTTACAAAGGGGTTCTGGGCAGAAGCACTTGCCAATGCAGTGCACGTTCGAAATCGAGTTACGTCACGTGCCATTCCCCCCAAGATGACCCCCTACCACTTATGGATGAAATCTGTGCCAAATGTTGGTCATTTGCGTGTTTTCGGTTCAAAGTGTTGGTATACATTACCAAAACACAACATCCAGAAACTTGACGCCCGTGCAAAGGAGGCAATGTTTCTAGGGTATGCTGAAAATACGAAAGCTTACAAGTTGTGGGATGGTGATTTGCACAAAGTGATCGTATCCAGAAATGTTACTTTTGACGAGTCCACGGGAGGCAAATCTGGTGAACCGATGGATACAAACGAGGAGGCTACAACTGATGATGGCACAATCAACTTGAACATCGATGAGGAAGTTGCAGAAAATGATGCAGTGGCATCAGAACCATCATCGCCGGATGAACAACAAGACTCTGATGAATCCTCCAACTCCTCTCCAACTCCAGGGGAGGACGAAACCACCGAAACAGTTGACCAACACGTAGTTGAGGAAGAAACTATTGATCCGCCAACTAATCTCCGTCGGTCCACTCGCATTCGCAAAACGCCTGGGGCGTGGTGGGCAGCAGCTTTGGTGACTGCTGGACTCCTTAGCCACGCCCATGTGATAACGGAAATCCCAAACTCGTACAACCAAGCTATGGATTCTCCAAAAGCTCGCTTCTGGCAGAAGGGCATCGACAAAGAACTTGCTTCACAACACAAAAACAAAACATGGACACTTGTTCCAAGATCTCAAGCATCAAACGTCCTGACGTCCAGGTGGGTTTTCGGAGTGAAGCAACTTCCTGACGAGTCCGGAAAATTGGTCGAAACTGCAAAGGGACGTCTTGTGGCACGAGGCTTTCAACAAGTAGAAGGCATCGATTACACTGAAACTTTCGCCCCTGTCATCAAGTTCACAACTATCCGTCTGCTGCTGGCACTGGTTGCGCACTTTGACCTTGAGCTGCATCAGATGGACGTGGTGACTGCCTTCCTCAACGGTGACCTTCACGAAGAAATCTACATGGAGCAACCTGAAGGATGCATCGACAAAGTCAAACCTGATTCGGTGTGTAAACTTTTGAAAGCAATCTATGGTCTTAAGCAAGCCCATCGCCAATGGCATAGTAAGATCGATGAGTTTCTGATCACTGAACTTGGTTTCAACACTACACGCAGCGACCCATGTCTTTACATTCGACGTCAAGGCAATGTCATCATGATTATCGCGTTGTACGTGGACGATCTGCTGCTAGCTGGAAGTGACTTGGAGGCCATATTATGGATGAAAAATGAACTCAACAAACGATTCGATATGAAAGACCTTGGCGAAGCGAAGACTTGTATTGGTCTAGAGATCGACCGTGTACGTTCTAAACACGTCCTGACCGTCACGCAGTCGAAGTATGCCCAAGCAGTACTGAAACGGTTCAAAATGTCGGCATGCAATCCTTGCGTTACTCCGATGGAACAGTCTCGACATGTCACAATGCAAGTGGCCGAAACTGGCACTGATGACAACCCATGCTTTGAACCATATCGTCAGGCCATTGGATGTCTAATGTTCCTAATGGTCGGGACCCGCCCCGATATTGCGTATGCCATTGGAAAATTATCTCAACACTGTGCCGACCCTCACGATTCGCATTGGACAGGTGTGAAACGTGTTTTGAGATACTTGCGTGGGTCCCAGCATCTTGGAATAGTGTTTGGTAAAGATGATCTTGGTACGGAACTTCATGGGTATAGCGACGCAGATTGGGGTGGATGCCTTGAATCACGGAAATCAACGAGTGGGTACGTGTTCAAGCTTTGTGATGGGCCTATCAGTTGGGCTTCCCGGAAACAAACAGTAGTTGCAAAGTCTACTTGTGAGGCAGAATACATCGCACTCAGTGAAGCATGCAAAGAGGCTGCGTGGCTTCGACGCTTCCATGCCGATGTACTTGGTGCGAATTCGGATCCAACAATTCGCGTTGGATGTGACAACGCTGGTACGATTGCGTTTGCTCAGAACGAATCTACAAATCGTCGGAACAAGCACATTGATATTACGTATCATTTTGTTCGAGATGCGGTGCAGCGAAAACTGGTCACATTGTACCATTGTCCGACAACAGAAATGCCAGCCGATATGCTGACCAAACCACTTGGTCGCGTGCTGTTTGAAAAGTTCGTGGGCATGGTTGGGCTTTCCGAGTGCAAAGCTGCCCAAAGCATGTGATCGAGGGGAGGTATTGAAAATGTGCGACCACATGCTGTTATCTGAAAAGATCAAAATCGAGTGACACGTGTACATGACTGCACGGTCCGGGCGCTCTTACCCATATCACGACATGACACGTGTAAAATCCCAGATTTTAGGGTTCTGGGGACGAAAGTGGCCTCTCGGAGGGTCATGCAAATTTGCATAGTTTTGCCAAGTGGAACCTTGGCCCGTAGCACTATAGACTACACAGGAAATACTGCAATTCTATTGGCCCTCAGGTCTAATGCTGCAAATCTATTGGTCGAGCGTTGTCCACGTGTGCGTCATTGGCCTTGTGATGTACTTTAAATGGCCTGTATATGCCATAATTACGTTGTTTTGGGGGTTTCAAGTGGTTTGTCATGGTTGTAATGGGTAATTGCATGGGGCCCCGGGCGGGACACATGTATGCCGTGTACACATGTACACGTCGCCAGGTGAATTTGTGTACGTACACATGTACATGCATCCAGGTGTATGCACATGAGGGTTTACAGTTTTACAGTGTCAGACTGTTTGCGATCCTGCGCGTGTCCGAGTACAGTACATGTGAATCAAAAGTACAACAAGTACTTCTCGCGAGAGGAATACAGTTGTGCGATTATTCTGTGTACGCGTCACGCTGTATGCGAGTCTTGCGTGAGCACGCGCCGTTGCACTGTGCTCTCGTCATGGTGCGCCGTTGGATGCAAGTTCATGACAGTACTCGTGTGATTTACATGTATTCTCATGTGAGTTGTGTAGAAAGTCTGGATGCACATTGTTATAACTTGCCATAATTATCTGACAGTGCTTGGCGAAATTAGTAAGGTGAGAAACAAGGATACGTATGGCGATTGTGATATGAAAGACGTTTGCGTTGTTGGAAATAGACAAGTGCCAAGTTGTTCGTTGCACAACAATGAAGTCTGGCATGACTAGATGCAGATTAGTAAGGTGTGAAACAGTTGCATGCATAGGGCCATGGTTTACAGTCATTTGGAATGTGTAGAAATAGTTGCCATTTGCGAGTATTTGGGTCAAAGTGTTGGTATACATTACCAAAATTAGAGCTCCGTAAGCTGGACTTGCGAGCGCGCGCATAGTAGAGTATGGTTTACTGGGAGTCGGAGTAGAGCGATAGTGTAGCACTCCAAGTGTATAAGTATTGCAGGAAAACACGGGATGTCAAGTTTGATGAATCGACATGTGGGATGCATGACATTCCTGCACACGAAAGTGATTCAATCAACTCTGATGTTGACGTTGTATTGCTCGGTGGCGACAATGGGAATACAGCTGATTAGCTGATACCCCAAATACGGATGAGGTCGGTTCTGAAGAGGACGAAGTTTCGGAGGAGGTTCTCGAAAACGACGAAACTCACTCTGTAAGTAAGAATGATGAAGATGAAGATGATGTACCAACTGCCGTCGAAACTCCGAATGTCACCCCTCCAACTCCGACTGCAGCTGTGCGAAGATCGTCTCGAGTCAGCAGACCTCCGGCGTCATGGTGGAGGAGCAACTTTGCAGCTGCTCTTCTTTCACATGCGCATGTAGCTATTGAAGGTCCCAAGACTTTCAACCAGGCAACCAACGGTCCTAGCGCTGCATTTTGGCAGACCGGCATTGACAAAGAACTTGCCTCGCAGACCAAGAATCGGACTTGGAAACTTGTTCCTCGATCTGAGGCGTCAAACATCTTGACATCTCGATGGGTTTTCAATGTCAAGCAACTGCCTGATGCAAATGGCAATATAGTTGAAAGTGCAAAAGCCAGACTTGTTGCTCGTGGATTCCACCAAGTGCAAGGTCTTGACTACACTGACACATATGCCCCTGTCATAAAGTTTACCACTATTTGTCTACTTCTTGCCTTAGTTGCACATTACGACCTCAAACTTCATCAGATGGATGTCGTGACTGCGTTTTTGAACGGCGACTTGGATGAAGACATCTACATGGAGCAACCCGAAGGGTGCATTGACGAAAGCAAAAGTGATCACGTGTGCAAACTTTTGAAAGCACTTTACGGTCTTAAACAAGCACATCGTCAATGGCATGCCAAAGTGGATGATTTCTTAATTGGTGAATTGGGATTCGAGACTTCGCGTAGTGATCCTTGTCTCTACATTAAACGCATCGGTAACACTATCATGCTGATTGCACTTTATGTCGATGACTTGTTACTCGCTGGTAGTGATATCGATGCCATCAAATGGATGAAGGGGGAGCTTAATAAACGGTTTGAGATGAAAGACCTTGGTGAAGCAAAATTCTGCATTGGTCTTGAAATTCAAAGGGATCGCACCGCCAAGACATTGAGTCTCACTCGAACTAAGTATGCATCAATAGTGCTTGAGCGTTTTCGAATGTCAACGTGTAACCCCTCTCTGACTCCAATGGAACAAGGTCACACAACCACGATTTCAACCGAAAACGACTCCGAAACAAACGCACCGTATCGTGAAGCAGTGGGATCCCTGATGTACTTGATGGTTGGCACTCGTCCAGACTTGGCATATGCGATTGGAAAGCTTTCTCAACATTCTGCCAACCCATGTGAGTCACACTGGGCAGGTGTGAAACGGGTAATGCAATACGTGCAAGGGACTCCAAACTTAGGAATCGTGTTTGATAATAAATCCAAATCGCCGGAGTTGTTCGGCTTCAGTGATGCTGACTGGGCCGGTTGTTCAGACTCTGGCAAGTCGACCAGCGGATATGTCTTCAAGTTCTGCGGTGGAGCGATCAGTTGGAGTTCCCGGAAACAGACTGTGGTTGCAACTTCGACGTGTGAAGCTGAGTACATTGCACTATGTGAAGCGTGTAAGGAGGCGACTTGGTTGCGTCAAGTGGTTGCTGATGTTCTTGGACTTGACTCTGATCCCACGATTATGATGGGGTGTGACAATGCAGGGACGATTCGTATGCACAGAATGAATCGATCAAACGTCGTAATAAACATGTTGATGTGAAATACCACTATGTAGGAGATGCTATTACGAGAAATATCGTGTCTTTGTCGCATTGCCGAACCACTTCCATGCCTGCAGATATCCTGACGAAAGCACTGGGGCGAGTTCTGTTCCAGAAGTTTGTAGAACTTCTAGGGCTTGCAGTAGCTACTTCTGGTAAAAGCATGTGATCGAGGGGGAGTGTTGTAATTCTACGACCACATGCTGATATGCATGACACACAACGACAGGTATGACACGTGTATAAGCAAAAGGACTCGCGTGACGAGCTGAGCAAGTTTGATTTTCAACGTGTACACGTGTGATTTCTGTACACGGTTGCACTTTACAGTACTTCAGGAGCAAGTTCGGTTTTCACCGTGTACACCTGTGAAATATGTACACGGTTGCGGTGTACAGTACAATCTGAGCATGTTTCTTTTTCTTCGCCCGACACGTGTATGACCTGGACACATGTCCTCATTACACTGTCGGACGCGTACAGTACGCCTGCCGTCTTACAGACAAAGTGTAGAACCTTGGTGGCGGGTGCCTGGCACGTGCCAAAGGTTTACAGCGTCCATGGAGTGCAGCACGGGTACAGCAGGACACAAAGATACCGTTGCGCGAGTTTTGAATTCGTAAGGCAAAATGTGCACTGTTGTAATTGACAGTGGACAGCATCTCACGAGAGATTCAGATTCATCAGGCAACATGTGCGCTGTAAACAGTCCTTGCAGGATTCATTTGAATTCGTAAGGCAACGTGTGAGCTGTAAACGTGCCTTACGAATTTGTGCCACGCTGGATTTGGAATAGTAAGGGAATTTGTGCTTTGCTGTGCTTTGTTGTACTGCCTTACTAATTTCTCCGTCATGACAGAGCTAATTCGTAAGGCGGTTTTCTGTTCTGTTTGTTGGGCCATCGCCAGTTTGGCTGAGTAGCAAGACGGGCACATGTGTTAGAGCCAATACATTTGTAGTATGTGTGTCGTAGTGTTTGGTAGTAGAGTTCTAGAAGATTGCAGAAGTGTATAAGTAGGCCGGAAGTTGGCGACTCAAAGTAAATCGGTACCCAATCCTTCAACTTCACCTCATCAACCGTCCTTCGATTTCCCTTTGCCCCGCTGACCTTCCAATAGGTTATGGGCCCAGTTCAACGTTATTGTTCCGCTGTGTGAGTGCTTGTTCTCAGTTTCTGCTGCCGTTTTCGTGTTTGTTTCTGCTGTCGTTCTCGTTTTAGTCTCCGCTGTCGTTCTCGTTTTGGTTTCTGCTGTCGTTTCCGCCGCCGTTTTCATCGCCGCCGTCGTTCGTTTTGTTCTATCGTCGTCTACTTGCTGTCGTTATCATCTTGGTCGTTCGTCTCCGTCTACCTGCTGTCGTTTCAACTTGGTGGATCTTCTTCGTGTCTGTTGCAGCTTGGTCTTGGCAATCGTTGTGTGAGCTGTGGGTGTAGTCCTTAGTCGCCAACGTACCATATCAATCCAAGAAGACTGCCCTTCGATCACGCCGGTGATCGTCGTAGCTGCCGATACCCTCGCTCTTGTTGAAAGACTTGTGCCATTGGAAATCTGACTTGAGCGAGGGTCCGACCAAGAATCGTCGAGAGACGAAACACTGATCCTCGGGGAGGATCACAGTGTACTGGTCTAGTCGATCCGCACTCTGCCTTCGGGAGGTGCGTCGGCGGTGTGGGTAACGCTCTCAGTATTAGCCCTATAGGTACGACTTCGGTCCCCTGGGTGAAGAGAAAACGTGCCTAAACACTGAACCTCTCACTATACGTGTATAAGGTCGCGTACCTTGATTAAGTTCGCACGGAAGAGGGTGACCCTAGGCGTGATTGTGAACAAATCACACGAGTACGACGAAGGCAGTTGCATTCTTGTGTTGTGGGAAACCTCATTGGGGTAGTACCGTATCAAGTTTGGACAAGCCGATTTCGGTTGCAGGGACCGTTCGCGGTAGTGACCAAAAGTCCTGGTTCGTCTACAGGCAAAGTGTTGTGCTTACTCGTGGCACGTTTGATTTAGTTCACAGTCGAAAGACCCGCACTGGCCGACACACAGGGGTAGCGCCCTAAGGCATTTTTAAGAAGAATACGCTTGTTCCACTCCGCCGGGAACAAGCACCAAGAACGTTTCCGAGTAATCGCTACAAACTTCCTATACGGGTGGGCTTGCCATTGTGTTGACTATCGGTTAACGGCTCGGGATCCCGGAACAGAAGACCTTGTATACTCGAAGGGTACATCCATTCCGCGAAATGGATGACCAAAGCTCTGGATCGGTCAGAATCGAGAAGCTGACCGCATCTAACTTTTACATCTGGAAGCAGAAAATCCAGCTACTGCTTGCTCTCCGAGATGTCGATCAATACGTTTTTGATGATATCCCGGAGAATGCGACCTCAGATGACCGGAGAAAGTGGATCCGTGGTGACGCAAAAGCAAAGGCAGTCATCGGACTCACGCTTTCTGATGACTACTTGCAACATGTGCGAGGGTGTAGCAGTGCGAAAGAGACATGGGAAGCAATTCTGAATGTGTTCGAGGGTCATACTTTGCTCAACAAACTTGCCGCGCGTCGCGACTTTTACACTGTATCCATGCTCCCATCCGAGAAAGTGCTCGTGTTCATCAATCGTGTGAAGCAACTTGCTGCCAGATTGCAGTCAATGAGTGTTGAGATTGACGATAAAGAAATTGCAATGGCTGTGTTGAATGGCTTGCCTTCACGATTCGATAACCTGATTGTTGCTCTTGACGCACTTGGCAATGAAGATAAAGTGTTTGGACTCGAGTTTGTGAAGAGTCGTCTGCTGCAAGAAGAACAACGAGAAAGCATGAAGACCGCTTCTGCTTCATCACCACATGCACCTGCACTTGTCAATCGTATGCCTATTCGACGCGATATGAAATGTACGAATTGCAATAGACATGGGCATACTGCAGCGCGTTGCTGGGGCAAGGACGTGAATGGGCGCCGACCTGCACCGCCAGATGGGTTTCGGTCACGCAACACTGGCTTGAAGCCAAGTGCATTCGTTTCTCGAGATGAAAATTCTACTGCTGCCTTTGCAGAGAGTGACTTTACTTGCTTGCTTTCGACTTCCACTCCAGAAAAGAGGGCTGCAAACGCAAGGTCATGGCTGGTCGATTCCGGTTGCAGCGCTCACATTACGTTTGATCGCTCTTTGTTCGTTACGTATGAACAGATGCAATCTGGATCAGTCGAGATGGGCACGAAGGCTAGAGCTAATGTCGCTGGTCGCGGCGAGGTAGAATTCATGTTGAACGTCAACGGTAGTCTCCATCCTTGCAAATTGTCAAACGTTTTGCATGTCCCTGATTTCGGATACTCGCTACTGTCTGTTAGCCAAATGGTTTCAAAGGGTTTGCAAGTGTCATTCGAAAATGAGAAATGCTGCGTTACTGCAGGACCAACTGTAGTTGCCACAGCGAGTCAAGTTGGGGATTTGTACATACTTGACGTCATGAATGAAACCTTTTCTGCTCACGAAGTTTCCCTGCAGACGCTACATGAACGCATGGCCCATGTTAATGTACAAGGAATCGCATCAATGATTCACAATAATGTGGTACGTGGCATCAACGTTCGTCAAAGCGATGTGATCAGTGCAATGAATCCGAAGTCTGACAATCACTCTCCCATTTGTCCTGCGTTTGTGTTTGGCAAAGCAACGCGATCAGTAATCCCAAAACAGCGATCATCGTCTCGAGCACAGAACTGTCTTGACTTGGTACATTCTGACGTTTGCGGTCCGCTCGAAGTACAGTCCATTGGTGGTTCGAGATACTTCATTACATTTGTTGATGATCACTCGAACTGGGTAGTTGTGTACACGATGAGAAATAAATCTGAGGCGTTTGCAAAATACAAGTTGTATGAAAAGTTGGCTCAAACCCACACTGGTCGCAAAGTAAAGGTGCTTCGCACTGATCGAGGGGGAGAGTACTTGTCGACGGAATTCAAGTCGCATTTAGATTTAAACAGTATGCAGCACCAACTCACAACGGCGTACACCCCTGAACAAAACGGTGTTGCTGAACGTTTAAATCGAACTTTGATTGATCTTGTCCGCTCTAGGCTTTCTCATAAACAGGTCAGTAAGCGATTCTGGGCCGAGGCTCTTGCCACTTCGGTATATGTACGCAATCGAGTTACTTCACGCGCTTTGCCCGTTAATACAACCCCGCACCACATTTGGATGAATTCTACTCCAAATGTTGGCCATTTGCGAGTATTTGGGTCAAAGTGTTGGTATACATTACCAAGATTAGAGCTCCGTAAGCTGGACTTGCGAGCGCGTGAAGCGATGTTTCTTGGGTACCCGCAATGCAGTAAGGCATACAAACTTTGGGACGGAGAGTTGAATAAAATTGTTGTGTCACGGGATGTCAAGTTTGATGAATCGACATGTGGGATGCATGACATTCCTGCACACGAAAGTGATTCAATCAACTCTGATGTTGACGTTGTATTTATTGAAAATGTGCGACCACATGCTGTTATTAGCTGATACCCCAAATACGGATGAGGTCGGTTCTGAAGAGGACGAAGTTTCGGAGGAGGTTCTCGAAAACGACGAAACTCACTCTGTAAGTAAGAATGATGAAGATGAAGATGATGTACCAACTGCCGTCGAAACTCCGAATGTCACCCCTCCAACTCCGACTCCAGCTGTGCGAAGATCGTCTCGAGTCAGCAGACCTCCGGCGTCATGTCTAATGCTGCAAATCTATTGGTCGAGCGTTGTCCACGTGTGCGTCATTGGCCTTGTGATGTACTTTAAATGGCCTGTATATGCCATAATTACGTTGTTTTGGGGGTTTCAAGTGGTTTGCCATGGTTGTAATGGGTAATTGCATGGGGCCCCCGGGGCGGGACACATGTATGCCGTGTACACATGTACACGTCGCCAGGTGGATTCCTGTACGTACACATGTACACGCATCCAGGTGTATGCACATGAGGGTTTACAGTTTTACAGTGTCAGACTGTTTGCGATCCTGCGCGTGTCCGAGTACAGTACATGTGAATCAAAAGTACAACAAGTACTTCTCGCGAGAGGAATACAGTTGTGCGATTATTCTGTGTACGCGTCACGCTGTATGCGAGTCTTGCGTGAGCACGCGCCGTTGCACTGTGCTCTCGTCATGGTGCGCCGTTGGATGCAAGTTCATGACAGTACTCGTGTGATTTACATGTATTCTCATGTGAGTTGTGTAGAAAGTCTGGATGCACATTGTTATAACTTGCCATAATTGTCTGACAGTGCTTGGCGAAATTAGTAAGGTGAGAAACAAGGATACGTATGGCGATTGTGATATGAAAGACGTTTGCGTTGTTGGAAATAGACAAGTGCCAAGTTGTTCGTTGCACAACAATGAAGTCTGGCATGACTGGATGCAGATTAGTAAGGTGTGAAACAGTTGCATGCATAGGGCCATGGTTTACAGTCATTTGGAATGTGTAGAAATAGTTGTGAGCTAATAGTTACGAATCGATTCGTAAGGTGGAAATCGAACAGTATGGTCGGGCCACAAGAGGACCGCGCTTGGTCGCGCATAGTAGAGTATGGTTTACTGGGAGTCGGAGTAGAGCGATAGTGTAGCACTCCAAGTGTATAAGTATTGCAGGAAAACGGCTTCAAAGTAAACCTCGGCACCAACTCCTTCACTCACACACATCAACCTGCCTTCCTTCTTTCCCTTGCCCCTCCGAACCTACCATTAGTATTGCTCGGTGGCGACAATGGGAATACAGCTGATTAGCTGATACCCTAAATACGGATGAGGTCGGTTCTGAAGAGGACGAAGTTTCGGAGGAGGTTCTCGAAAACGACGAAACTCACTCTGTAAGTAAGAATGATGAAGATGAAGATGATGTACCAACTGCCGTCGAAACTCCGAATGTCACCCCTCCAACTCCGACTGCAGCTGTGCGAAGATCGTCTCGAGTCAGCAGACCTCCGGCGTCATGGTGGAGGAGCAACTTTGCAGCTGCTCTTCTTTCACATGCGCATGTAGCTATTGAAGGTCCCAAGACTTTCAACCAGGCAACCAACGGTCCTAGCGCTGCATTTTGGCAGACCGGCATTGACAAAGAACTTGCCTCGCAGACCAAGAATCGGACTTGGAAACTTGTTCCTCGATCTGAGGCGTCAAACATCTTGACATCTCGATGGGTTTTCAATGTCAAGCAACTGCCTGATGCAAATGGCAATATAGTTGAAAGTGCAAAAGCCAGACTTGTTGCTCGTGGATTCCAGCAAGTGCAAGGTCTTGACTACACTGACACATATGCCCCTGTCATAAAGTTTACCACTATTTGTCTACTTCTTGCCTTAGTTGCACATTACGACCTCAAACTTCATCAGATGGATGTCGTGACTGCGTTTTTGAACGGCGACTTGGATGAAGACATCTACATGGAGCAACCCGAAGGGTGCATTGACGAAAGCAAAAGTGATCACGTGTGCAAACTTTTGAAAGCACTTTACGGTCTTAAACAAGCACATCGTCAATGGCATGCCAAAGTGGATGATTTCTTAATTGGTGAATTGGGATTCGAGACTTCGCGTAGTGATCCTTGTCTCTACATTAAACGCATCGGTAACACTATCATGCTGATTGCACTTTATGTCGATGACTTGTTACTCGCTGGTAGTGATATCGATGCCATCAAATGGATGAAGGGGGAGCTTAATAAACGGTTTGAGATGAAAGACCTTGGTGAAGCAAAAGTCTGCATTGGTCTTGAAATTCAAAGGGATCGCACCGCCAAGACATTGAGTCTCACTCGAACTAAGTATGCATCAATAGTGCTTGAGCGTTTTCGAATGTCAACGTGTAACCCCTCTCTGACTCCAATGGAACAAGGTCACACAACCACGATTTCAACCGAAAACGACTCCGAAACAAACGCACCGTATCGTGAAGCAGTGGGATCCCTGATGTACTTGATGGTTGGCACTCGTCCAGACTTGGCATATGCGATTGGAAAGCTTTCTCAACATTCTGCCAACCCATGTGAGTCACACTGGGCAGGTGTGAAACGGGTAATGCGATACGTGCAAGGGACTCCAAACTTAGGAATCGTGTTTGATAATAAATCCAAATCGCCGGAGTTGTTCGGCTTCAGTGATGCTGACTGGGCCGGTTGTTCAGACTCTGGCAAGTCGACCAGCGGATATGTCTTCAAGTTCTGCGGTGGAGCGATCAGTTGGAGTTCCCGGAAACAGACTGTGGTTGCAACTTCGACGTGTGAAGCTGAGTACATTGCACTATGTGAAGCGTGTAAGGAGGCGACTTGGTTGCGTCAAGTGGTTGCTGATGTTCTTGGACTTGACTCTGATCCCACGATTATGATGGGGTGTGACAATGCAGGGACGATTCGTATGCACAGAATGAATCGATCAAACGTCGTAATAAACATGTTGATGTGAAATACCACTATGTAGGAGATGCTATTACGAGAAATATCGTGTCTTTGTCGCATTGCCGAACCACTTCCATGCCTGCAGATATCCTGACGAAAGCACTGGGGCGAGTTCTGTTCCAGAAGTTTGTAGAACTTCTAGGGCTTGCAGTAGCTACTTCTGGTAAAAGCATGTGATCGAGGGGGAGTGTTGTAATTCTACGACCACATGCTGATATGCATGACACACAACGACAGGTATGACACGTGTATAAGCAAAAGGACTCGCGTGACGAGCTGAGCAAGTTTGATTTTCAACGTGTACACGTGTGATTTCTGTACACGCTTGCACTTTACAGTACTTCAGGAGCAAGTTCGGTTTTCACCGTGTACACCTGTGAAATATGTACACGGTTGCGGTGTACAGTACAATCTGAGCATGTTTCTTTTTCTTCGCCCGACACGTGTATGACCTGGACACATGTCCTCATTACACTGTCGGACGCGTACAGTACGCCTGCCGTCTTACAGACAAAGTGTAGAACCTTGGTGGCGGGTGCCTGGCACGTGCCAAAGGTTTACAGCGTCCATGGAGTGCAGCACGGGTACAGCAGGACACAAAGATACCGTTGCGCGAGTTTTGAATTCGTAAGGCAAAATGTGCACTGTTGTAATTGACAGTGGACAGCATCTCACGAGAGATTCAGATTCATCAGGCAACATGTGCGCTGTAAACAGTCCTTGCAGGATTCATTTGAATTCGTAAGGCAACGTGTGAGCTGTAAACGTGCCTTACGAATTTGTGCCACGCTGGATTTCGAATAGTAAGGGAATTTGTGCTTTGCTGTGCTTTGTTGTACTGCCTTACTAATTTCTCCGTCATGACAGAGCTAATTCGTAAGGCGGTTTTCTGTTCTGTTTGTTGGGCCATCGCCAGTTTGGCTGAGTAGCAAGACGGGCACATGTGTTAGAGCCAATACATTTGTAGTATGTGTGTCGTAGTGTTTGGTAGTAGAGTTCTAGAAGATTGCAGAAGTGTATAAGTAGGCCGGAAGTTGGCGACTCAAAGTAAATCGGTACCCAATCCTTCAACTTCACCTCATCAACCGTCCTTCGATTTCCCTTTGCCCCGCTGACCTTCCAATAGGTTATGGGCCCAGTTCAACGTTATTGTTCCGCTGTGTGAGTGCTTGTTCTCAGTTTCTGCTGCCGTTTTCGTGTTTGTTTCTGCTGTCGTTCTCGTTTTAGTCTCCGCTGTCGTTCTCGTTTTGGTTTCTGCTGTCGTTTCCGCCGCCGTTTTCATCGCCGCCGTCGTTCGTTTTGTTCTATCGTCGTCTACTTGCTGTCGTTATCATCTTGGTCGTTCGTCTCCGTCTACCTGCTGTCGTTTCAACTTGGTGGATCTTCTTCGTGTCTGTTGCAGCTTGGTCTTGGCAATCGTTGTGTGAGCTGTGGGTGTAGTCCTTAGTCGCCAACGTACCATATCAATCCAAGAAGACTGCCCTTCGATCACGCCGGTGATCGTCGTAGCTGCCGATACCCTCGCTCTTGGTGAAAGACTTGTGCCATTGGAAATCTGACTTGAGCGAGGGTCCGACCAAGAATCGTCGAGAGACGAAACACTGATCCTCGGGGAGGATCACAGTGTACTGGTCTAGTCGATCCGCACTCTGCCTTCGGGAGGTGCGTCGGCGGTGTGGGTAACGCTCTCAGTATTAGCCCTATAGGTACGACTTCGGTCCCCTGGGTGAAGAGAAAACGTGCCTAAACACTGAACCTCTCACTATACGTGTATAAGGTCGCGTACCTTGATTTAGTTCGCACGGAAGAGGGTGACCCTAGGCGTGATTGTGAACAAATCACACGAGTACGACGAAGGCAGTTGCATTCTTGTGTTGTGGGAAACCTCATTGGGGTAGTACCGTATCAAGTTTGGACAAGCCGATTTCGGTTGCAGGGACCGTTCGCGGTAGTGACCAAAAGTCCTGGTTCGTCTACAGGCAAAGTGTTGTGCTTACTCGTGGCACGTTTGATTTAGTTCACAGTCGAAAGACCCGCACTGGCCGACACACAGGGGTAGCGCCCTAAGGCATTTTTAAGAAGAATACGCTTGTTCCACTCCGCCGGGAACAAGCACCAAGAACGTTTCCGACTAATCGCTACAAACTTCCTATACGGGTGGGCTTGCCATTGTGTTGACTATCGGTTAACGGCTCGGGATCCCGGAACAGAAGACCTTGTATACTCGAAGGGTACATCCATTCCGCGAAATGGATGACCAAAGCTCTGGATCGGTCAGAATCGAGAAGCTGACCGCATCTAACTTTTACATCTGGAAGCAGAAAATCCAGCTACTGCTTGCTCTCCGAGATGTCGATCAATACGTTTTTGATGATATCCCGGAGAATGCGACCTCAGATGACCGGAGAAAGTGGATCCGTGGTGACGCAAAAGCAAAGGCAGTCATCGGACTCACGCTTTCTGATGACTACTTGCAACATGTGCGAGGGTGTAGCAGTGCGAAAGAGACATGGGAAGCAATTCTGAATGTGTTCGAGGGTCATACTTTGCTCAACAAACTTGCCGCCCGTCGTGACTTTTACACTGTATCCATGCTCCCATCCGAGAAAGTGCTCGTGTTCATCAATCGTGTGAAGAAACTTGCTGCCAGATTGCAGTCAATGAGTGTTGAGATTGACGATAAAGAAATTGCAATGGCTGTGTTGAATGGCTTGCCGCCACGATTCGAAAACCTGATTGTTGCTCTTGACGCACTTGGCAATGAAGATAAAGTGTTCGAACTCGAGTTTGTGAAGAGTCGTCTGCTGCAAGAAGAACAACGAGAAAGCATGAAGACCGCTTCTGCTTCATCACCACATGCACCTGCACTTGTCAATCGTATGCCTATTCGACGCGATATGAAATGTACGAATTGCAATAGACATGGGCATACTGCAGCGCGTTGCTGGGGCAAGGACGTGAATGGGCGCCGACCTGCACCGCCAGATGGGTTTCGGTCACGCAACACTGGCTTGAAGCCAAGTGCATTCGTTTCTCGAGATGAAAATTCTACTGCTGCCTTTGCGGAGAGTGACTTTACTTGCTTGCTTTCGACTTCCACTCCAGAAAAGAGGGCTGCAAACGCAAGGTCATGGCTGGTCGATTCCGGTTGCAGCGCTCACATTACGTTTGATCGCTCTTTGTTCGTTACGTATGAACAGATGCAATCTGGATCAGTCGAGATGGGCACGAAGGCTAGAGCTAATGTCGCTGGTCGCGGCGAGGTAGAATTCATGTTGAACGTCAACGGTAGTCTCCATCCTTGCAAATTGTCAAACGTTTTGCATGTCCCTGATTTCGGATACTCGCTACTGTCTGTTAGCCAAATGGTTTCAAAGGGTTTGCAAGTGTCATTCGAAAATGAGAAATGCCGCGTTACTGCAGGACCAACTGTAGTTGCCACAGCGAGTCAAGTTGGGGATTTGTACATACTTGACGTCATGAATGAAACCTTTTCTGCTCACGAAGTTTCCCTGCAGACGCTACATGAACGCATGGCCCATGTTAATGTACAAGGAATCGCATCAATGATTCACAATAATGCGGTACGTGGCATCAACGTTCGTCAAAGCGATGTGATCAGTGCAATGAATCCGAAGTCTGACAATCACTCTCCCATTTGTTCTGCGTGTGTGTTTGGCAAAGCAACGCGATCAGTAATCCCAAAACAGCGATCATCGTCTCGAGCACAGAACTGTCTTGACTTGGTACATTCTGACGTTTGCGGTCCGCTCGAAGTACAGTCCATTGGTGGTTTGAGATACTTCATTACATTTGTAGATGATCACTCGAACTGGGTAGTTGTGTACACGATGAGAAATAAATCTGAGGCGTTTGCAAAATACAAGTTGTATGAAAAGTTGGCTCAAACCCACACTGGTCGCAAAGTAAAGGTGCTTCGCACTGATCGAGGGGGAGAGTACTTGTCGACGGAATTCAAGTCGCATTTAGATTTAAACAGTATGCAGCACCAACTCACAACGGCGTACACCCCTGAACAAAACGGTGTTGCTGAACGTTTAAATCAAACTTTGATTGATCTTGTCCGCTCTAGGCTTTCTCATAAACAGGTCAGTAAGCGATTCTGGGCCGAGGCTCTTGCCACTTCGGTATATGTACGCAATCGAGTTACTTCACGGGCTTTGCCCGTTAATACAACCCCGCACCACATTTGGATGAATTCTACTCCAAATGTTGGCCATTTGCGAGTATTTGGGTCAAAGTGTTGGTATACATTACCAAAATTAGAGCTCCGTAAGCTGGACTTGCGAGCGCGTGAAGCGATGTTTCTTGGGTACTCGCAATGCAGTAAGGCATACAAACTTTGGGACGGAGAGTTGAATAAAATTGTTGTGTCACGTAATGGTAGGTTCGGAGGGGCAAGGGAAAGAAGGAGGGCAGGTTGATGTGTGTGAGTGAAGGAGTTGGTGCCGAGGTTTACTTTGAAGCCGTTTTCCTGCAATACTTATACACTTGGAGTGCTACACTATCGCTCTACTCCGACTCCCAGTAAACCATACTCTACTATGCGCGACCAAGCGCGGTCCTCTTGTGGCCCGACCATACTGTTCGATTTCCACCTTACGAATCGATTCGTAACTATTAGCTCACAACTATTTCTACACATTCCAAATGACTGTAAACCATGGCCCTATGCATGCAACTGTTTCACACCTTACTAATCTGCATCTAGTCATGCCAGACTTCATTGTTGTGCAACGAAAAACTTGGCACTTGTCTATTTCCAACAACGCAAACGTCTTTCATATCACAATCGCCATACGTATCCTTGTTTCTCACCTTACTAATTTCGCCAAGCACTGTCAGATAATTATGGCAAGTTATAACAATGTGCATCCAGACTTTCTACACAACTCACATGAGAATACATGTAAATCACACGAGTACTGTCATGAACTTGCATCCAACGGCGCACCATGACGAGAGCACAGTGCAACGGCGCGTGCTCACGCAAGACTCGCATACAGCGTGACGCGTACACAGAATAATCGCACAACTGTATTCCTCTCGCGAGAAGTACTTGTTGTACTTTTGATTCACATGTACTGTACTCGGACACGCGCAGGATCGCCAACAGTCTGACACTGTAAAACTGTAAACCCTCATGTGCATACACCTGGATGCGTGTACATGTGTACGTACATGAATTCACCTGGCGACGTGTACATGTGTACACGGCATACATGTGTCCCGCCCGGGGCCCCATGCAATTACCCATTACAACCATGACAAACCACTTGAAACCCCCAAAACAACGTAATTATGGCATATACAGGCCATTTAAAGTACATCACAAGGCCAATGACGCACACGTGGACAACGCTCGACCAATATATTTCCAGCATTAGACCTGAGGGCCAATAGAATTGCAGTATTTCCTGTGTAGTCTATAGTGCTACGGGCCAAGGTTCCACTTGGCAAAACTATGCAAATTTGCATGACCCTCCGAGAGGCCACTTTCGTCCCCAGAACCCCAAAATCTGGGGTTTTACACGTGTCATGTCGTGATATGGGTAAGAACGCCCGGACCGTTCTTGGGTACTCGCAATGCAGTAAGGCATACAAACTTTGGGACGGAGAGTTGAATAAAATTGTTGTGTCACGGGATGTCAAGTTTGATGAATCGACATGTGGGATGCATGACATTCCTGCACACGAAAGTGATTCAATCAACTCTGATGTTGACGTTGTATTGCTCGGTGGCGACAATGAGAATACAGCTGATTAGCTGATACCCCAAATACGGATGAGGTCGGTTCTGAAGAGGACGAAGTTTCGGAGGAGGTTCTCGAAAACGACGAAACTCACTCTGTAAGTAAGAATGATGAAGATGAAGATGATGTACCAACTGCCGTCGAAACTCCGAATGTCACCCCTCCAACTCCGACTCCAGCTGTGCGAAGATCGTCTCGAGTCAGCAGACCTCCGGCGTCATGGTGGAGGAGCAACTTTGCAGCTGCTCTTCTTTCACATGCGCATGTAGCTATTGAAGGTCCCAAGACTTTCAACCAGGCAACCAACGGTCCTAGCGCTGCATTTTGGCAGACCGGCATTGACAAAGAACTTGCCTCGCAGACCAAGAATCGGACTTGGAAACTTGTTCCTCGATCTGAGGCGTCAAACATCTTGACATCTCGATGGGTTTTCAATGTCAAGCAACTGCCTGATGCAAATGGCAATATAGTTGAAAGTGCAAAAGCCAGACTTGTTGCTCGTGGATTCCAGCAAGTGCAAGGTCTTGACTACACTGACACATATGCCCCTGTCATAAAGTTTACCACTATTTGTCTACTATTTGT
>NW_005179215.1:0-7629 GCF_000350225.1 Chondrus crispus
AACGACGACGACCCGGCCGCGCAGGTCACCGTCACGTTCGTCGACCGCGAGGGCGCGGAGCGTGTCGTCACCGCAAAGCCCGGCTTGTCGCTGCTCCAGATCGCACACGCGAACGCCGTAGACCTCGAGGGCGCGTGCGAGGGCAGCCTCGCATGCTCCACGTGCCACGTCTACCTCGAGCAGAGCGCGTTCGACGCGCTCGATGACCCCTGCGATGACGAGAACGATATGCTCGACCTCGCGTTCGGCCTCTCGGAAGTGTCCGTTCTTGTAACAACACCCCTCCCCCTCCCGGCCGCGTCCGCGTCGTCGTTGCGCACTGTTGCTAACTCGTTTTGGTGACTTTTGTAACCCCCCGCGCTTTGCACTCGCGCAGATCACGCCTGGGATGCCAGGTCAATGTCACCACTGATCTTGACGGCATTCGAGTAACGCTCCCCCCTGCCACACGAAATATGGCCGTCGACGGATTCGTCCCGCAACCGCACTAAAAAACTATATTCATTAAAATCCTGGACATCACATCGTCGCATCACAGAAGAACACTACAATCTACCCGTCGTCCATACCTCATCACCTGTGTACCGCATTCCCCCCCATCAAGCGCTCCTTCACGTCCGCGACCAGCCGAGTGGGGTCCTCTTCCAGCTCCCTCATCGCGGCCTGTGGGTCCGGCTGCTTCTGAATCGATGCCACAAGCATATTCATGATCTCCGTCCGGCTCGCGTACGCCTGTTTCACAGCCGGTGTCGCCATCACCGGTGGCAGCCTTGATCCCCGACCCGTCCGACCCACGTGTTGCGGTGCCGGTCGTCGAATCGCACTTCCTTGAAATATTGCCTTCGTCCGCGTGGTCGCGGTCTTCGCCGCCGACCTTTGCGGCCTCGTCCGCATGGACGTCTTCGGCACTGCAAACTCTTTTTGCTGCTCCCGAAACGCCCGTTTGGCCTTCCGTGCAGTCGCTGTCACTTCGTCACGACGAGCTTGATCATGTGGCGTTCTGGCGGGGTGTGCAAAGGGATGCGGCTCGTCGCTCATGTCTTCTTCGTCGAGCACTAGTCGCACATGGCGAGACGTATCGTTCATCAGCAGTTTGCGCGCATCGGCACCGTATTTCGTCACGTATTCAGAAAATGCCATATCCAACACTCTCTGCGGATAGTTTTTCAATTTGATGACACCCAACGCACTCACAAGTGCGGTTTGTTGCTTCTCATGGTTTCGTGCCATGCTCAAACGCTTGCGCTTTGCCTTCTGTCTGAACTCGGCGAGCGCCTTTTTCACGTTCTTGTTGAACTTGGCTTGCTCGGCGACAATGGCAGCAACGCGACCTGCATTCTCTCTTTCACGATCCACTTTTTCGACATCCTGCTCCTCTTTCGCGCGTTCGCCTCCCTCCCCATCCACCTCCTCGTCGGCAATATCACACGCATCAAAAGCAACGCGCCCCCGCGAAGCAGGCGCTCCTGGAGATTCCGGCCCCGTAGACGCACTGTCGTCTTTGTCATCAGAAATGACGATGGCGACAACCGGCTGGGCCTTGCCCCGCCTCGGATATTTCCGACGCACCGGTTGCAGAGGCGGTTTCGCTTTCGCCCGACGCGAGCGTGTCCTAGATGCCACCTCAGCCTCCTGAACAAAAATTACGTCCTCCACATCCTCGACTCGTTTACGACGTCTAGTGTTCTTGTTGACCTCTTCCACAGACTCTGCTGCAGAAGGCGTCTCGCAGACGAGTTGGTGTGCAGGTGTGTCGCCCTGCTTATTCATGGGATGGGTAAGGGAAGATTCAGCCTTCCGCCTCCGCGAGACGGGCTCCCTGTTCATATTCGGCGGCTTGCGCTTACTCACATTGCGCCTCCGAGGTCGTTCCGCCTGCGGCACCTCCACGACCTCGCTCCGCTCTTCTTCGTCGCGAACCTTGACCAATTTCGGCGACTCGACCGCCTGCGGCACCTCCCCCTCCGCCGCTTCCTCCCCAATCGCGCCGAGGTCGTTCCTAAAAAGGTACATCAAGTACGTGACCTGGGTTTCCGTGAGGCCCCAATTCATCTTGTACTTCGACCCGAACGGGAGCGTGGTGACGCGCTCGCCGCCCGGCATCGTGAGCACCATGCGCTTTTTCCACCACGCCGGGCGTCTGTCGGGCGCCCATGACACGCGCGTGCGCCCTTGCGATTCGCGCACTGCTGCCGTCAGAAGCTTGCCCGCTTTCGTCTGCGACAGCGACAGGACTTCCTGCGCCTCGGGGCTCGTCAGGTCTAGCGGCATGGCGACTAGAGATTTCGACCTCGCGAGAGCGAAAGAGGTCGGGCAGGGAAGGCGCACGGATGCCGTGGAGGATGGTTGATGGCACTACGGAAGGGCGGGTAGGGACTAAGGGAGAGCAGCTGGCGGTGTGCCGGGTTTGTATGCTGTTCTGGCAATGCTGTCCCAGTTGGCGCGAAGTTTGAAATTCAAATAGTACGACGGTATGATATGATTACACACGTGGCCACGTCATATTGTGACACGTGTTCTCGAATCATTTCCCCAGGTCTCCCCTTCAAAATTCTCTCGTCACGGGTTGAGCCACCTCCTTTAGAGCATCCCCACCGGCGAGTGTAAAGTGCTAAATATTTTAGAAACTTGGCGAGCCTTGATTGGCCTCTCGCTATTATACACCTTTGCTTTTTTAAGACCTTGCCGAGAACTGCATTGACCTGCAGGTCAACCCCACCGGCAAAAAACCGCACCCTCCTACTTGTGAAGTGCATGCTCCTACTCACTGAAGTCCGATGCAAACGCCTTTACAACCTCCACGGAGTACCATTGGCATCTCTGACTTCGTGGAGGACGACATTCTCGATATTGTTGAGGATGTTTTGTCTTCGGACAGCGACAGTGAGCCCCCAAAACACAAAGGCTCTTATCCGGGGGAAAAGCCAAATCTCGAGCCCAACCCAAAACGAGAGCGAGGTGCGCAACTGCTAGTGACGGCTGTCCCTTCGAAAGACGTACGGTGGCTGCCAGACAAACTTACGTTTGGTGCAGACATGAACAGGATGGGGAGGAGTGTTGGTGGAGACTCGCCTCTCCACTGGAGAGAGAGGCTCAACTTCAAGACCCCTTCAACCAACTTTGACTTCGCGGGAAAATGGAATTTGAACCAATCAGCGTTTGCCACCTCAAATGCATAGTTCTAAATTTTGGTGCTATATTCTCGATTTTTACAACCCGAATTTATCTCGATGTAAAAAGTAATGCATCTTTTCGAAACGGTGGGAGTAGTGAAGAGGGGTGTAAAATATTAAAGTTGTAAAAATTCGTTTTTTTACAACTTTAGCCTCACTGGTGGGGATGCTCTTAAGACAGCAGCTCGTCCCTTTCCCACCTCTGCACCATGCCAGCGCGCTACTCCTCTCCCCGTCGTCGTCGAGCGACGCTGGCCTGCCTGGTGTGCGTGCGCGCCGAGAAGGGGCTGGCCAAGCTTGCGTCGGGAGCCATGCTCGGGGTACTGAGCTTTTACCGCAACGAGATCACGGGCAACATGCCCCCCAACTGCCGCTTCGTCCCGTCCTGCTCGGCCTACATGGTCGAGGCCATCACCACGTACGGCGCGTGGAGGGGGTTCGTTCTCTCCGCCTGGCGCGTCGCGCGGTGCAACCCCACAGGAGGCTCGGGCTACGACCCAGTGACCTGGCCGCCCGTCGGGTATCGCGCAGGGGACTAGCGGTGCGCTGTATCGTCGTGTAACTGTGACAACACTTTAACTACTTTCTCTGCCTCTATCTCTATCTCTGTCATCCTGAATTGGGCATCGCACCGCTACCGCACTGCCTCGCCCTCCGATCTTGTAGTGGACGGGGGCGCGCACGTTCTCTCACTATCCGACAAAGAGTACTCGGAGAAAGCGCTCATGGATTCCGACTTGTCGTTGGTTGCTGGTGGGCACATCCCCGAAAAGATGCATTCCGAAATCCATCCCATGCTCACGACCCTCGTCCCAACCGTGTTTTGGGAGCACCGAAGCAACTCCATCTCTTCCGCACAGACTTGCCCACCCCCCACGCTGCTATTTTCTCCAAAATCGCACGCCACATGCACATGCAACGAGAACCGCGAGTGTTGTGACAGCAGACCGGCCACATCCTTTGTCTCCGCTACCACCGCCCCGCCTGCGCGCACCAACCGCCGGATGTCATCCCCTGCCTTTCGCACCAACGCGAGAGCATTCGCCCCGCTGAACCCGCGGTCAAAGCTTGCCAGCACCCCATCAAACACCCCCTTGCCCTCAGTAGGGTAGTTGATCCGCGCCTGAAAAGGGGCTGTCTGCGCCCAACCTCCGTATAGAAAACTTGTCACCAGCCACTCAATATTCACCACGGGCACACGTCGCACTACTGCCTCGTGCAGCAGCATTGTCCGGTTCTTCACATTGCCACTAATATCAAACAGTGTTACCACACAGCGCGGAATTTCGTCGCAGCCCATGTCCTCAAGTATCTCGCCCCCAAGGCATGCCATCATCTCTTCAGCGAGTTCGAGCTGCTGATCCCCTCGCGACAACCCTGTTAGACATACAGTGAAACTTCCAATCGTTTCACCGTCCCTGATCCTCTTTGCGCATTTTTCGACCATGTCGCCATCGCCATCTGTAAAGCTAAGTCGACGATCTGTTCGTTCAGATGCCGCGACTGGCGGCCAAACTTTTTTAAACGACAACGGCGATATCTCTTCATCAGTTAAGAGCGGCTTGCCTTTGATACCAGCTGCATGCGATTCATTCTGCGGACAGTCGACACTGTTTCGAATGCCTTCCTGTCGCTTTGCTTCGCCTGCGATCTTCCCCATTTCTTCGCATTGAAAATTTGGATCATACGCGCACCGCCCAGTTGCCTTTCGAGCACTGGTCTTCTCAAGCGAAGGGCTGGCACGCGAGCCTTGTACACTTGCAACTTCATTCCCTGCAGAGAGTAGACGTGGTCTCTCAGTTTTGGAGCTATCGGTAGTCGGTAAAGTGAAAACAGTATTCGCGTCTAGCGAGCAAGCTGCATTCGTTGTAGACTGCCCAAGGCCACTAGCATCATTAAGCACGTCTGCAACCCCCGTCTTAGAGTCCACAGAGAAATACTGGGCTGCTTGCGCAGGTTCTGGGAGACCATTGCGTTTGCGAAAGCTTGCACCTCCGACCACTTCCTTTTGGCCACGGGGACCGGCATCTCGTCCATGCATGAAATCGATTTCTTTTTGAAACTGCAGCTGCGAGGGCTCGGTGGTTTTGGCACCTGCCTTTGGCCTCTTTGCAGGTCTTGCGTATGGAGATGGGCCAGTCGCTATCGTACGGCTAGCATGGCGACCTGACTGCGACGACCCGGCATGATTTTCCTTCCCCTGGGCGATGTCGTTACCCGGAATGGGTACGTCCTGCGCACCTTGCTTAATCTGGAGAAGGACACTCGTCGGTGAACGGCGGGTCCTCGGTCTCTTCCGCGTAGCCGTCGGCGGTGGGCGGACCCGCAAACGAAGCTGCACCGCCCGTTCCCCCACTCCCCTTCCGTTTTCTTCGGGCTGGACGGCAGGCTCCCTGACCCTTATCGTGAGCGGCACAGGCCGCGCCTCCCTCTCCTGTCTCACTCTAACCCGAACCGCGCACGGCATGCTGTTCCACCCGTCCGCAAACGCGGCCAACGCAGCCACAGCCTCGGAGAGGGCGCACACATCGCGGTGGCGGCGCACCTCGGCCGGCGTTGTCGGCAGGCCGCATGCAAGCAGCGGGCATTTCGCGACGTCCCTCGCGCGGGCCGCGCAGCGACCGCACACGACGTGCCCGCAGGCGGCGACGCGGTGCGGCGCGGCGAGGAACTCCTCGCAAGAGGGGCAGCGCAGCCGCCGGGAGAGCAGCGCCACGGCGGCGAGCGCGCGCGGAAGCGGGGCGGACATTGAGGTCCGGGCCGGGGGACGGGGGAGGGGGGGTGGGCGACGTCGTTAGGAACGGAGGAGGGGGGGAGGGCCGTCGGATACCTGGCCGCCGCAGGTGTGGGATGAGGCCGGTTTCGGACGGGATTTTCGCGCGAGAAATTTTCGGTTGGGTTTACTGTGGTGTGCATTTTCGCACGTCACAAAGACTTGAGGGATTCTACGACCGCGGCGGCATGGCCGGTCGACTTGACGCCGCGCCACTCTTTCACCACCTTGCCGCCGCGGAGGATGAATGTCGAGCGCTCGACGATCATCATCTCCTTGTCGCCGAGCTTGCGCAGCTAGTGCATGGGCACCGAAAACGCAACACAACACAGCGCGGTTAGCATTGGATCGGGGACGTGGGCGCTCGCAACGCAATGAGAAGCATACCTTCCACACGCCGTAGCCCTCGGTGAGGGTTCCGTCATCGGTAATGAGCGGAAAGTTGAGGTCGAGATCCTTGACGAAAGCGTCGTGGCTCTCGACGGAGTCCCTGCTGACGCCGACGACGGTGGCGTTGAGTTGTTCCAGCTGCGGGGCCAGGTCTCGGAAGTCCTTGGCCTCCGTGGTGCAGCCGGGGGTGGCGTCGCGCGGGTAGAAGTAGATGATGACGAACTCGGCCTTGGCCTGCAGGTCGGCGGCCGAGAGCGTGCCGCCGCCGGAGGTGGGGAGCGAGAAGTCCACGGCGGGGGAGCCGACTGTAACAGACATGCGCAGCGACGGCAAACGGCACGGGCGCGGGTGGCGCGGGAGGAGATGGCGGGTGGCTGTGCGCGTGACGAGGGGGCGGCGGGACGGGAAGGGGGCAAGAGGCGAGGCGGGCGTGAGGATGAAGGCCATGGTGAGATGGGTTATGATGACGCTGCGGAAGAGAGGCGTGGCGGGTGCGGGTGCATCTGTATCTCGATCTAATGTGGGTTTTTTTAAAGTTCATAGGTTCATCAGTTAATGTTATGTTGGCAATGTCGCGCGAGCTTCACTTTTTCTCCAGCTTGGCCAGTCTACCCTGCAACGCTTCCCGGTTCTTCTCCAGCCGCTTGAACGCGGTGGTTAGCTCAACCAGCCGCTTAAGCAGCTCCTCGTTCTGCTTCTTTACCTCCCGCAGCTCCTGCACCACCCCCGCCTCGCTGGTACTCGTCTTTCCTTTAACCGTGCCGCCGTCCCCGCTAGCCGCAGGGACTTTCCCTACCGCCTTCGCCACTGCCTTCGCAACAGGCCTGTCCCCCTCGTCTACCTTTGCCTTGACCTTCACGTGAGCCGCGCCGTTCTCCGCGGCCGCCGTCCCGCCCTCAAACATTGCAAACCTCTGGCCCAGCCCCACCGGTTTCTTCACCGCCGCCTCTTCATCGCCCGCCTCTTCATCGCGCCGGTCGCCCTTCGCCGACTGGTCCTCCTCGCCCCCCCGGGCCTTCTCCACCGTCTTGTCCCTTCCCCCGCGCGCCGGAGCCTTCCGCGGCTCCTCGTCACCCGCAAACGCGGCGACCTTGCCCCTCACCAGCGCGGTAGCCTCGGCCTTATCCCTCTCGAACGCGGCGCGGCGGCCGTCCAGCGCGCCGGCGGGCATGGCGCCCTTCGCCAACGCGCCGGGCTTCTCGCGCTCCATGCGGCGCACCCTGTCGCGGACGTCGTCGCCGTCCGCCTGCGACTCGAGCCGGTGTATGATGCTAGCGGCGGCGTGCGCGCCCC
>NW_005179215.1:7729-58729 GCF_000350225.1 Chondrus crispus
GGTTGCAGAAGGGGGTCGACGTCTTGCTCGCGAATGACTTCCTCCGGAGGACCAGCTTGGAATTGATCGAGGCGATCAGGGGCGGTCCCCCCCTCAAGAGCGAGGATGTCGTCTACCGCGTCAAAACTTTCCTCGTTCTCCCCTGTACTCTCGGCCGGTTCGGCCATAAAGCATGGGATTTCGTCGTCGATTTCGTCGACGGTTTCTCCTGCGGTCCGTAATCTTGACAGGGCATCAGCTTGACTGTTCGCCTTGCCCTTCTTGTACTTGATTTCGAAATCGAATTCCGAGAGGCGGAGCCTCCATCGGATTAATCTCCCGCTGGGGTCGGTTACGTTCATCAACCACCTCAATGAGGCATGGTCGGTATGCACAATGAAGTGCTCGCCACATAGCTCCCCTCTTAAAGTCCGTACCCTCCAAACCCCCACCCTCCCCCTCCCTCTCTCCCCCCCCCGCCGTCTCAGACGCGCTCTAGCGTCTAGCAATGGGCGTAAACTCCCCTCCCTCTGTCTCCACCAGGGTCGCCGACTCCTTCGTCGCTGTCTACTACCGCGTCATCTCCGCCCTCCCCGCCCGTCTGCCCGAGCTCTACGGCGCGGACTCAGAGCTCAACCACGGCTCCGCGCTCGTCGCGCACGGCCCGCCCGCGATCGGCGCCCTCGCCCCGGACCTCCCCCTGGCCCAGGCCGGCGCCCTCGCCTCCATCGCCTCCATCTCCGTGCAGAACGCCGCCGCGGCCGGCTTCGTCGTCGCCGTCGTCGGCACCTTTCGCAAGAAGGACAACCCCGCCGCCGTCTTCGCCCACACCTTCGTCCTCGAGAAGCAGTCCCACTCGCACGATGACCACTACTTCTGCAGAAACGACATCTTCGTCGACCTCTCAGTCGCCCCGCTCCCGGGCGGCCCGCCCCCGCCCATGCCCGTCCCGGAGACCGCCTCCGCCCAGCCCGCCAAACCCGCCGAGCACGCTCCGAAGGACCCTCCCGTAGCTGCCCCGAATGGCCCCGCCCAGCCCCCGGCTCCCGCCCACCACACCCAACATCAAGTCCTCCCGCCACAGCCTGAAACCAGCGCCCCAGTCTCGATCTCACCCCCCGCACCGCCCGCCGCCCACCAGCCCGTGTCTACCCCTGAGGCCCCGGTCGCCACCGAGCGCGCTGTGCCCGACACCAAGATCAACGGCACCGCCGATCAAGACAACACCACGCCACCGGACCCACACCACTCCGCCTCCGCTCAGCAAACCCAGCAACCGGAGCCCGCACAAACACCGCCGAACGAGCCAGACCTGCACCCCGCCTCCGAGTCCGAGCCCGTCACAAAGGACGTGCCGCAACCCAACCCCGCGCCCGAACAACCGAAACAGGCACCCCCTGCCGCCGCGCCGGCCGCGCCGGCCGCGCCGGCCCCGCCGGCCCCGCCGGCCAAGAAGACCTGGGCCTCCATCGTGTCCTCGAAGGAGGAGGCTGCTGCTGCTGCCGCCGCTGCCGCTGCCACTGCCACTGCCACTGCCGCTGCCACTGCCGCTGCGACCCCCGCCGCAAAAGTCAAACTCGCCGAGGCTCCGGCCCAGACGCAGGCCGCGAATGCTGCGGTCGCCGAGGCTCCGAAGCAGGCCGTTGAAAACGCCTCCGCCCAACCGCCGGCCACAGAAAGCTTTGAACACATGCCTCCTATTGCATCGGAAGAGACGTCTTCAAGGCCGCCTGCCGCGTCTCACACGTCCACTTCGAGAGCTCCTACCACGGCGCAAAATGGTCACCGACCCACCCATGTGGGCAGCAGAGGGCATCCTCGTGTGTTCGGACCCACAGCTGTGATTCAGTTAGGCACTCTGAGCAGCGCGCAGCTTCAAGATACGCGCGCCTTGGCTGGTAGTCTCCGCGAGGAGTTTAATATGTATGGCTTCAAAGTGCGACATGTGGATGTCAAGGCGCAAAAGAGCATTGCGTTTATCGAGTATGAGACGATCGAAGGTGTTCGGGCTGCCGTTGCGGCGTGGGCGAACGGGGCGCGCCAGGAAGGCGCGTTTGCTGGTATCCCCCTGAATGTGACGGAGAAGCGCCCGTACAACAAATGGCGTCCTGGGAGTGCGCGGGGCGGAAGAGGTGGGGCTCGGGGCGGGCGTCGCAACCGACCTGCGTCAACCCCTCTCAGTTAAAAGGACTAGTTGTATCTGGGACCTTTGCTCGCGTTCTTTCCCCGGCGCGCGGCCTGTCTCCTTCATTCGGCTACTTACGCGTCCGTGAACCTTTTGTAATTGTGCCTGAGTTGTCCATACCTCCCTCTTCATCATCATCAACATCTTTACTATTGAGTCTTTTCGTCGTCGATGCTTTCCATGTCAGTGTTACGCTAGCGTGGTGCTGTAATGTATATGTGTTTTTATGGATTTCGGATAACGTGTGTTGAGCGGTCAGATTGGGGCGCTGACTAGCGACAGGTGGATGACTGGCTCTGCGGGCAGTAGGAAGAAGAACAAGTTTATTTGAATGGGCAGCAGGTGATGGAGATTTTATCTCGTTTGTAATGTGAGACGTAATCCCTCGAGAATTGCGACATCAGAGTGGATAGACGATGGATGTTGATGGAATGGGTGACGACTTGTGTGCATATGTATGTCATTTATCACTCAGTTTGCATAGAAAACAAGGACGTTTGGTGTCAAGTTGGCGTAGCGATGGTCCTTAGTAGTGCAAGTAGCATGTAAATGGGTTGGGCACACTTGGTCGCCAATCTAACATGTTTGTACCAGATTGCCTCACAGTGCTACATCGCTCTAAAAGAGAAATTGTATGCCCTTTCATGGCCCGGACTTGAGAGAGTTTTATTCCTCTGTTACGTTTCTCAGCGTGCATGTGAGATGTCTGATCTCAAGCTGTCTTCCTGTATCATGAGGGAAGGATCTGCAAGGATGCGTATGGAATGAAATGTATGTCAAAAGGCATGAATGTAGTAAAGAGATGCAGCATATCAGACGCATATCAGACGCAGTCTCCCGGGAGCTTGGAGCCCGGGCTTGGAGTCATCGTACTGTAAGCTTGAGTAGACGTTTGTAATCGGATGCGTTGGTGGGGAAGCAATTGATAAGGGGTATGGTGCCCCAATAGTTTAGAAACAGAATTAACAGAATTAAAGGGATCGATACAACTGTATCGATCCCTTTAATTCTGTTTCTAGTTACCCTTAAGGGTACAGTATGACTCTGAGTTGTGAGCGGATTGTGCTTTGCCACGAATACAAATATATAAGGGAGAGACGGCACCGTGGAATGAAATTTTGTCATGCGGCAAAGGCGACGATTTCCGGTCGTAGTCGTCAAGAAACATGGAAACCAGTAGTGAATGTGGCCGTTACTGTGTGATGGTGGGCTTTGGGTCGCGAGTAATTGGAGTAATTACACAGCTGGCGCCATAATCATAGCTTTGGCGATTTGGCGAAGTGGCGGGGGCTTGTTTTGATAATGTTGCGTTTAGGGGGGGGAGTAGGGGGGCGATCAGGTGCATTTTGGTGGCAACAGACGGGTGAAATCGGAAAAGTTGTAGCGAACAAGGGGTGAGGGTGGTACTGTAAATTTCTGTAACTTTGCAAGACAACCAGAATTTGATGAATTGGCGAAATGGTAATTTCTGGATGGACCCAGTGCGTCAGTGGGTCCATCCACTGCGTCCACTGTACAGTGTAACAGCAGGGGTCGGATTTCTGATCCCCCACCTTACACTGTAATCTCAATGGCAGAACAGAAATCACATTTCGTGCCCATTCCTCACCCGTACAGTATCTCGAACAAAGTAAGTCCTCTTACGACGTCATCTCAGTCCATGCTGTCTCAATGGCAGCACGCCGGGCCTGTAGACGGACAACAAAGTCACCGACTGGAGGACAAACTTGGTGCCAAGGACTGCCAGCAGTCCTATGTTAGAATGCACCTTGGGTGCTTGTGCAGTCTATACCGTATATCGCAAACCGAATCATCAATCCAAATACAAGACCGTCACAACGATACTCAACTCCTTTGCCTGCCGCACAGCTTCCAACCTATGTTCCAATCCAAATCAAAACCCAATAATGCAACACATGAGCGCGTTAGTTGCTGTGTATTAACTGCCACACCTCATATCAAACCTCTGCCAACTGAGTTGGGACAAGACGTGGAGAACAACCATCCCATACTGCAAATGGACAATGTGGCCGACTTACACAACATCAGAGTCATGAAATGCAAAAGCAATAAAATGTGTACATCTCGACAGAATGTCCGAGTTGCACAATTGCGACGCAATGTCAAGCGGTAGAGGGTCGTTCTTCTTCATCTCAATAAGGTTTTGCACTTTCAAAAGCTGCAAAAAAAAAAAAAAAAAAAAAAAAAAAAAAAAAAAAAAAAAAAAACGTGTGTGTCAGGGAGCAGGGAGCAGGGAGCAGTCCTGCGTCTTCGCATCTCTGATCTGATCTGCACAAAAAGCCCTTTCGAACAACCCGCTCGCCCCGGACTTACCTGCTCCTGCGTCTCCCTGGGCTGCTTATACAAGCTCTGCGGCAGCACCACGGTGAGCAGCTCCGGCTTTTCCGCGCGCAGCGCCCCACGAATGACCGCAGCATTAGTCCCCCCCGCGCCCGACGTGAACACGTGATTCCCCAGGAGCACGTTGGCATACGTGAGCAACTCGATGATCTGCTGGTGCAAAAACGACGTGTACCGCGTCCCCAGAATGGCCACGTTGCGCGGCCCGTCCTGCTGGATGGCGGTGAGCTCCTGCAGCACCGTGTCGAACGATCGCTCGGGATCCAACGTCGCCACGGACGACGACTGCTTTTCTTCCAGCGAGTCCCCGTTCACGTCTGCGAATTCGTCCTCGCGCCCCGGCGGCGGCGGGTTTGGCGTCGACGTCGCCCGCTCTGCAAACCTGCCTTGCGTTTGCGTGTTGTACGGCAACGCGTCGGTATGGATGAAGCACCGCCTTCTTCGCAGCACGGAGCGCGGTCGCGCGCATAGTGGCGCGGAGCCGAAGAAATGGGAAGCGCGCGAGGTGAAGGAGGAGGGCGCGCCCACCACCACGAAGGCAGGATTCATCTCGTTACGAAAAGAGATCGACCGGGATGTTGTCTGCGGGAGATGGCGGTTAGGAGTTGGTGCTCTTGCGCAGTGAAAGGGAATTGTCTCGGGTGCTGTGGGCGTAATGAGCATTCGATGGGAAAGTGAAATGCTCGGGTTTCTGAGGTTGCAGTAATGAGGAGGTGCCCGGCAGAGCTGAATCTCGAGGTGGGATGGCGCACCGCCCTCCGTTGACGGCAAAAATCTTTGAGATTTTCTCTCGTGCACAATCTTACACCCTCTCAGGGCTCGGGAATGCCCCCAATTCCGCCCTCTCTCTTTATTACTGTACATCATCTCTTTTTCACCGTCTTGGGCGTCTACCCTTAAAGGGTAGTCAGGCATAGAACTCCGCTAGGTATTTTCGCCACGAAAGAGCAGCTCAACCTATCACCCGTCCCACAAGCTTAAAGCATGCCGCCCCGGCGTGATTCCCGAGCAATCGAGCAATCGAGCAATCATGCGTTCAGCTTCAGGGAGTGTTCTCCGGCACAAGTCCGTCCGAACATCTACTACAAGCTATCGCACCCGCTCTCTTCCACCAGATTCTGTCCATTTCGTTTGTACATTTTACTTATAATTAGCATCTCTTTTACACAGCATGCTACGCAAGTTCAGCGCTCGCTTAGTATCGCTGCGCTTGCATCGTCTGGTAGTTAGCTGTAGCTGTCATGTAAGCCTGTTGCGCGATCATCATGTTAGTGTTGTTCTGCATCGGGTTCCCAATGCCGTACGTCGTGTAGGCAGCCATGGGGTCGACTTGCCCGGCGCCGGGTCCACCCCATCCAATTAGTGGAACATTCCCTCCTCCTCCATACCCAGCTAGAGCGGAACCACCAACAACCCCCCCGTCGGCTTGCTGATATGTCAACATCAATTGCTGTTGCTCTGGTTGCAAACCGTAAAGAAGAATGGATGGGTCATCTAAATCCTCTTCCTCTTCTGCTCGCTTAATTTCTTCAATCTCCCTCTTAGTTTTTCGCTCTTCCTCAAGACCTGTCAATCTTGATCCTGCCTCTGCAAGCGTTTGAATTAGGAACGGCATCGCAAAGTCCTTCAATCCGCCCATCCACACATATTCCATCGCAATGTCTGGAGGGAAGAATTCGTAGCAAGCATAGAGTAAACCTGTGAAGCATTCTTGCAAGCCCTTCTCAGCAAAGTATGCAGCGTACATTTCTGCCAATTCCTGATCCTCCGACTGTGCCACCGCGTAAATCATGTCACCGTACAGCACATCCTTCTTGGACATTTCAATCGCCTTCTCATGCCTTCCGTTGCGAGCGTACAAGTGCGATGAAATTCGTCTCACTTCAATGAGTTCATGAGACTCAAGTTTCGACGCCAAAACTAGTTGGTCGAAGTTCTTAAACTCATCCACAGAGTGGCGGAGCTTTTCGAAGTTCCCTTCCGCAATATATACTGCATTCAGAGCTTCGTTCACTTCGGGAACGTCTGCTGACTGAATCTTTTCTAAATACTTCACGGCAAATGGAAGACATCCAAGCTCCCCGAACTCTTGCTGGCGAGCGCGTTGTAGTATTGAGACAGCTCTTGATCCGTCAACGCGCGGTGCAAGTACGTTCAGCAAATCTTCAAGCAGCTCCGGTTGCTCCCCCAGGTAGAAATCGATAGAGCGGTACATTATGCTCATCGCTCCCACACGAGAGATCAAATCCAAAAACTCTCCAGCAGTGAACGCCGTCGGGGAATGATCCATCATGACGTTGGCTGCGTTATCAAATTCGCTGTATTGTACGTACAAGAAGACAAGAGAATCCCAAAGGTGTGATCTCTCGCAAGCACGACACACTTTCGGAATATTCAAGCGCCCATGCCACATTCGACAGAATGTCAGCACGCGATGCTCGCGGTACTTCGTCATTAATATTGCGAGCTCTGTAAACATTGCGGCATGTGCCCGGGATACATTTAAGCCTGCTTCAAGAACGTCGATGATCTCTTGAAAGTGTCCTCTCTCCTCATAATAGTCAATGACTTCTTGCATTTCTGCTGTTTCCACCACCAACCGCAGGGCACATAGGCCGGCGAGGTAAAATTCTTTCCTATCTACGCAACCGAAGCAAACAATGCGCCATGTGGGAATTCTGTTTGCTTTCTTCGCAGCAGACACTGCCTCCTTGTACTCCTTCAGCATGATGTGCGTGTGAGCCAGTTTCGGATATTGCGGAATTGCCCTGAACATCATCTTAGCAGCCTGATATAGTTCTATATTGAAACATCTGTCGCCGACTTCCTCAAGGTTGGTGTGGTGCCCAGGTGTGATGATAAATTCTTCTACATCCGTCAACGCATGCAGGCGACAAAGTGAATAGACGAGCTCTGTGTCAATTGCTTGGCGGGCCAGTTCAGGTTCCCTAATCTTCTTCCGCGCAACTCGCATGAACTTTGCAATCATCTTGAAGTCATCTGTCGTCTCTGCATCGTTCCTCGAAGCATCAACAACAAGAGAGTGTTGAGTCACATCCTTCGCTCGCATGAGAGACTTAATGCCATCTGCGACGAAGGCATTCTCTAACTGCGCAATACCAAGTCGTAACCAAACATCTACTCTATTCATCCGAATTGCAAACTCTTGAGCTCTGTCAAAGTCCTTGAGATGGTCCAGCAATACATCTAACGCGTCATCGAACTTCTGAAATTTGTAGTAAATTGTGTAGGCTTCCTCGAACAGACCGGCTCCGATGCAAGAGGGAGCAACGTCTGGTCCGTCGTAATTGTCTAAACGGCGAACATATTCCATAACTCTTTCCGGAGCAGCTCCAATCGCGGTAAGAATGAGTAAATTTTGGAGGTTTGTGTTGCGTGCAAAAGCAGTGTTACTCGTCTGCATTACAAGTTTCTCTAACATCTCCATCAGGACATCGGGCATCCCTGCATCCAAAAATGCCCGAACGGCTGCTGATACTTTCTCTGGTTTCTTACTTTCCGGCAGCGCGGTTGATATCACTTGATCAACCACAAGACGGCGAAACGGATTGTTATCTGCAAAAATTTTAGACCATAGCTCAGAATCAGCGCGGTCAACTGCGTAGATGGCCTGCTCTCGGAAGAGAGAATTATCGTTCGTCAGTTGTAGAACTTCCTCATCACATTGCCCCCTGCGAAATGCTATGAAGGCCAAAAAAGGATCGCGCCTTGAGCAGTATTTTCCCACCTCTCGTGAATCGTAGTACGGATTCGTTTCCAAAAAGTGTTGTGCATTTCTGTTTGTGTCCACGTAAACCTTGGCGACACCAGTGTGAACGGCAGGCTCGGTTGCACCATCTCCGATGCGGCTCTCCAGAAATTCTAAGAGCAGCTTCAGCTTTCCCCGGCTCTGCACTGCCTCCACCAGTTCGGTCACCGGTACCATGTTCTTCACTGACATAATCAATTGCTTTAACGGTTTCTCCTTCATCCCATCCGTGTCCAGTAGGGCTCCTATGACGGCCGGGCATTGCAGGGGGTTAACCCGTTGGACATAACCTTCGATGAACTTGATTTGTCGGTTCTTGACAAAGTACGCAACAAGCTCATCTACGTACCCGAATCTATCGCACACGTTGATAAGTGCTCGCGGATCTCTTGGACGTGCGATTTTCAAGAAGTTCTTGATCTTTTCTGGGTCGTAGAAGTTAGATTCACGGGTCACTCTTTCTGCATCACTGTACTGCTGAAGTTCAATAGCAATCTGAATGAAGCGATTGTGCACCTCAGGCACGTCAGAAAATCCAACAATAGATCCTAAATAATAAAACAAAGCGTCCGGCACCTTAGGCACTGCTTCGAAAACAGGGATGACCTTTTTGGGTCCACCCATGTTGTCTGTGTACTGGGCGGCAACATTGACACACAATCGTATGTTGGCCCGAGGGTTCGAGACCAGCAATTCCTTCAACACCTCCAGTTGACTATCAGGATGCACGGTTCCAAAGTAATTGAGAATGAACTCCGGGTTGATCACATGCGTGTTAGTAATCACTCGCTTCACGTCAGAAAGATCAGAGTAGTGCTCCAGAGCATGCTGGAACAAGCCTGCACGTTCACAAAGCATAGCAATGCTGAAGGAATCAAACTGGTGCCATATGTCTTGCGACAAAATGCCATCTGCAACAGCAGGATTATTCGTCAAGCAAGCCTTCAATATCTTTGTTTGAATGGGACCCTCCAACGGGTCTTCATCTGTTAAAGTGTCCATGGCGTGGCTGGTGGCTTCATTCAACATTCCCTTTGACAAAAACATGTCTACCATTTTCGCGATGTCTTCTATAGACTCCTTCTTCCTCCGGGGATCGGACAGTACTAACGCATTACTTGTGTTGTTGGCAATTGCAAGGGCAGCCTCAGGGTTAAATCGCGCGGCCATATCTACCAAATCACGATGTGTCACGTTCATTCCGACTTTCTTTGCGTACAGAGCTACTTTCGAAGTTTGTCCAGTTGCAACCATACATTCCATTACTTTTTCGTGCTTACCCGCTTTGATATATATGGCCATCGCAAAGGTGGGCGACGCTTGCCGTACGACATCACCGAGTTCCTCCGTAAACGCCAGTTTTTCTTCTTTGATCCATTTTTCAAGTAATGGCAATTTTTTTGTGGACGCTAACTGCTTGGCAAGCTCAATGCTCTCAATCTCGTTAAGCTTACCGCGATCAAGACAAGTCTGAAAATAGATGAGAACATACGGTGGACCCCCTTCGTGCTCTGGTGGCAAGGCTCGAAATCTACCAATTGTTTCGGCCGTTCGCAAGAAGCCGCCTGGTGACTCCGCTGCCAGTTGAGCAGCCTTGCGGTACTGCTCATCATCCATTGCATCCTCGAAGCCATCAGCAAAACCGCTCTCCGCTCCTCGAAAACCGTTTCTTGACGCGAGACCTACCGCGAGCTCTTCGTCCTCAAGCTTGGAGCGAACGTATGGCACAATGCTGTCCGGGTTGACAGACATCAATAGGACTTGCCCTTTCCGATTGAGACCCATGAGTCCACCAGATGCCGTGTGCGGCGTAGTCGCAAAAATGGTGGTGTCACTGACGCGGTTCATGTAAATACACTTTCCTGTCTCAACGTCGTACAAGTGCATATATCCCATCTTGGTGATCATGTAAACGATGGTGGGATACTTTGTGGATACTTGGATGGCAATCGGAAAGTCGTTAGAAAACTCTGGCGGGTAATAAATGTCTGTAGAGAGTTTCCCAAACTGGCCCTGGCCGCCAACTTCAATGATACGCAGTATTGACTCTACGCCTGACTCCGCTTCCGACTTCTGGACGCAGGACGCAAACAAAAACAAGGTTGCCTCGTACGTCGGCATGGCAAACGTAGCGAAAGTTGCAGCATGTCCGTCGAGAATCTGTGAAAGATTCTTGTCAACAGCGAAGAGTTGCAAATGGCCCGTGATGGCGCCCGTAGCTTCGTCAGCGCCGATCCCCACAACGCTAAGCCATTTTTGAAATTTGTCTGCGGCGTATCCGATGATCTGGCAGGCAGAAAGGGAAGAATGCCTGTCAAAGATTTGGACGGGGTCCTCTTGGCCATCGTGGTCGTTTAATGACCAGTGAAACACGGCGTGGGATGTGACAATGGCAAGAATGTCATTGTCCAGCCAGCGCCAGAAGGAGATAGCGTCCGGCATGACTGCGACTTTGATCTTTTTTTTAGTGTCGAGGTCAAAGAGCTGGACGTTGACGCCGAATCGCAGGGCGATGAGGTACCTTGATGGATGCATGAGGGCACCATCAGCGGCAAATGGGCGACGCTTTGGAGCGGTGGGGTTGGCGGTGTCGAGGATGAGGAGCTCTTTAGCACCAGTAGATGGCTGGTGGTCGTGGATGACGACGTGGCGATCAGATGAGAGGGAGGCGGAAGAAAAGGTGAGGGAGGAGGGATGTACGCCGACAGACAACATGGAGAAGGCCTCCTTGAGCTTGATGGGGGCTGAAGCGGCCATGATGTGAGCAGAGCGGGACGACAGAGCGGGACGACAGAGCGTCCAGGCCGCGGATCGGATTGAAGGGTGAGAAGAAGAAGGGATGGGGATGGGACTTCGGAGGTAGATGGCGAGAAGAGGGAGGGTGAGGAGGCAGAAGGGGTGAAATAGAGATGGAAGGGGAGAGTGAAGATGGGCGAGGCGACCAGTAGGATGGAATTGTGCATACTGTACCCGCTACCACCCCGTTCCACAGTGCCAGGCTGTGGCGTTGTGGAACGGGGTGGTACCAAGGGTACAGTAAATTTATACACAATGCGTCCTACTGGCAGATGAGGTTCCAAGGCATGAGGAGATGGCCGGGCCATTGCATCACGTCGCTTCCGCTGGAGCCTCCTTCATTGGTTGGGAGATTGTGAACTTTCGATAATTTATGGACGAAACGTGTACAACGTGATCTCTTCAGGAGCGCTTTTTCTGAAAATATTTGTGTCTTTTGCATTACCGAGTGGTACGGTACATAATTGGCAAACTGTTGATAGCGTACGGAACAATAGATTCTGCAACAATGTGATGTGTGTGAGGGCCGTTCCTACCAAGGGTAGGCCGAATTGTTCCATTCTGCAACAACTGCTGGAGCGCCGAGGTCAACTGTTGATCCAACGGGAAGACTGTAAATCCCCTAAATCCCTAATGTAAGCGTGGCAAAGCTTACATTAACACACCTTCCTAGTAGGACGGTAGGAAGTTCCTACCGTAGATACCCTATGGGCATCACCACAAGGGAGCAGCAGATTTTGGTGATCGCGATCAACATCTACAGTACCCTTCGAAGGATAGCAGTCACCGCCAGAGAAGGAAGGTGCTGCACCGCCTGGACCGATGCCCGCCTTCATATGTACCAAGACCTTTCTCATCACTGCATGTCTGCATGTCTGCATGTCTGCATGTCTGCATGTCTGCATGTCTGCATGTCTGCATGTCGTGCCTCTACAACTCAAGCAAAGACCGTTCCTCGTACCCATAACTCAGCGCCGGTGCCTCCAGAACTACTCCCTCCACTCCCCCCACCCTGACCGTCCTCCCGACCTCGCTCAACCCACTCTTCCTCCTGACATATCCCAACGCCCTGCACCGTCCCTCCTTGACACTCACGCTCGTAATAAACCCACCTTTCCTGCCCCCCTCTACCGTGCCCTCTATCGCATCCCCAGCAGCAACTTGTCCCTCAAACTGCATTGCTCTCAAGTCCATCTTCACGCCATTGTACGTATTCTGCCTTGCAATCGTCTCCTGCCCGATGTAGCACCCCTTCTCGAACGACACCCATCCCCACAAACCAGCTTCCAATGCGTTTTGCTCACGGGTGATGTCCACGCCGAGCTGAGGGATCCCTCGCTGCACCCTCTCCACCTCCCACTCCTCGTCCCCAACCTTGCTCCCCACCCGCGAGACCCATTCGCCTTGCAGAGCATCATTCCCGTCCCCCATCACCAAACATCCGAACACCGTCGGAATCGCCATCATCCCGTCCGGCACTTGCACATCCGCCGCCGATTTCCCCATGACCTGCGCCGCATTCCGAAGCGGTGAGTCTTCGATCGCCACGTCGTCCGCGGGGAAGATGTATCGATCCAGATACTGATACAGCTCGCCCTCCGGGAGGGACGATAGCAAGAGCACGTGCTCATCCATCTGCACCGCGGTGACCAAGTCAACGCAGCGACCGACATTTGTGGTGAACACGGACTGCACGGGCTGCTTCATCGACTCGGAAAAGGCGTTCGTTCCCATCCCGTTGACAAAGCTTACGCGGTCCTTGCCGCGCACAATCACGGCTGGGGACGATGTTTGCGGCCGGACGAGGACGTCTGGTGGCGTCGCTGATGATGAGGACGCGCAGGTTGGGCGGGGGGCATGCCGCTTTCGTTTGGGAGAAGTGAAAGAGTGATGCGTGTGTAAACGAGGCACGGGCAAGGGGGAAGCGAAGAATAAAGCCATGGCGTGTTCGAGATGGATGTGACCGTTCCTTGGGATGCGTATTCGCGTTCGCTCCGACCACGTGCGGGGCCGCCCTACTTCATCTTGGGCTCCCTGAAGGGAGATCTGTCTCGCAAACACGTGTACACGTCGCAGGTGCGAAACTGGTCCGATCATACACGTTGCTAACGTGTCATACTGCACAGGACGTGGCCATGTCCCGCCCCTTGTCGGCTCAACTGCAAGCACTGTAACAGATTTTGGGAAATCGGATCAACAAATTCCCGCCTCTTGTTGGTCGCTTTCTTCACCGCCCGCGTACTCGGGTCAGCAACTGCATAGCTCCCCTGCTCCCAAATCTTGCTTTTTAACGTTCGTGCCTTTTCCATCGATTTCACTTCACTCTGATCTTTGCCTGTGTCAGATATGGTTGCAGTGAAAGCAGTACCAGGTGGTGGGATGAGCATTAGCGGCGGCAGCGGTGGCGTCGGCACAGGATCCGGCTCCCGGATGTCTCAGAAGTCAAAGGATGTTAGAAGAAACAACATCACGGCTGCGAAAGCCGTGGCCGATGCAGTTCGGACCTCCCTTGGGCCACGCGGTATGGATAAGATGGTGCAAACTGCAGATGGCGGTGTCCTCATCACCAACGACGGTGCCACCATTCTCGAAAAGATGCAGGTCGAGCACCCGGCCGCCAAGATGCTCGTACAGCTCTCCCGCTCGCAGGACGTCGTGGCGGGCGATGGCACTACGTCCGTCGTTGTCATTTGCGGAGCACTTTTAAGTGCCGCACTTGACTTGCTTGGAAGCGGTATTCACCCTTCCGCCATATCAGACGCCTTTCAAGTCGCCCTGGACAAGTCTCTGCAAATCGTGAAGGAGATGGCTGTACCAGTCAACCTCGAAGACAAAGAAGCCCTTAAGCAGGCTGCCACCACGAGTCTCAACTCCAAGGTCGTTCGTCAATACGCAAACTTGCTTGCTCCCATTGCGGTTGATGCCGTGTTAGCTGTAAAAGGGGCTCAGGCTAAGCACTCCGCAGTCGTGTTAGAAAACGGAAATGGCGCTGTCCCTATGAAGGGTGTCACGTCTGAGTCGACAACTTCTTTTGTTGACCTAAAGAATATCCGGACCGTTAAGAAGCTGGGTGGTACACTTGACGACACTGAGATGGTAGACGGATTGCTTCTAAGCCAACCAGTTGCCAAGGGCGGCTCAAATTCCGTCACCAAGGTCACTAACGCCAAGGTTGCCCTCATCCAATTCTGTCTCAGCCCGCCCAAGACGGATGTGGAAAATTCAGTTGTTGTACAGGATTATACAGCTATGGACAGAATCCTTCGGGAAGAGAGAACTTATATCTTGGGGTTGTGTAAGAAAATCAAAGCAGCAGGTTGCAATGTCGTTCTTCTTCAAAAGAGCATCCTTCGCGATGCGACAACTGAACTCAGCCTGCACTTCCTTGCTAAAATGAAGATCATGGCAGTCAACGATATAGAGCGTGACGAAGTTGAGTTCATCTCAAAGAGTCTCGGGCTCACGCCGATTGCAGGAATTGAATCGTTCACAGCTGACAAAATGGCGAAGGTTGAGCTTGTTGAAGAGGTTTCCCTTGGCACCGACAAGATGATCAAGATGACCGGGGTCACAAAGACACCAAAGGAAACCGTATCGATCCTAGTTCGAGGTTCGAACCAACTTCTATTAGACGAAGCGGAACGTTCTCTCCACGACGCATTGTGTGTTGTTCGTTCACTTGTGCACAAGCAGTATTTACTTCCGGGCGGAGGTGCCCCTGAAACCGAGGTATCGGTCTTACTGTCTCGAGCAGCAAAGGAGAAAAGTGGAATGGAAGCGTATTGTATGGAAGCGTACGCTGAAGCGTTGAACGTCGTTCCTTTTACACTCGCAGAGAATGCAGGACTTTCACCGGTTGAAATTGTGACTGAATTGCGGCGTCGCCACGCAGCTGGAGAGTCGGGAGCTGGCATCAACGTGCCAAAGGGCGCGGTTACGAATATCAGCGAAGAAAATGTTGTCATGCCCCTGCTGGTGTTCAGTTCAGCACTTTCTCTTGCAACAGAATGCGTGCGCCAGCTCTTGAAGATTGATGACATTGTCATGGTAAGGTAACCGCCGACGGGATCATGCAACAGCGAGAAAGAGGATATTTGTCGCTAGGGTACAAAAAGGTCACAGACTTAGGCGGTTTATGGCTAAAAATTAGACTCTCGACTGACTACAAAACGGGGGTAGGTCCTACTGAGCCCAAAAGATGATTACTGTAACTCAAGTCAGGGAGGATCTTCAGAACAAAGGAACTTTCCTGAGATATGCAATTCCAAGACCACGCATCGCAGGTCTCGACGGCTTTCACTAATAAAGTTAGTATAAGTTCATGTCATTACCATAACATTACAACTTCGTCCAAATGTCTGACTCTATGTGCTGACGTATGGTACTAATACAATCTGTAGTACATCCACGCAATGTTCGTGCGCAGAATGACAGCAGGGCGTAACAACAGCCGTGGCGTGGTTGCAACACTAGTTCATACGTAGCATGGAACTACCTCGACCTCTGCCGCGGCGGAGTGTCTCGCTGTCGTCGCAGCAAGGGCAACTCGCAATGGTTCCACACGGATAGCGCTGCATGAACCATAAATAACAAGCCTGTTGCGAGGGAAAGCCAGCTAAATCCAAGGGGAAACGAGAAAAAGTAAACGTGAAAGGCGCCGAAATAGCACAGGAAGAGTCTTGGCAAATACTGGCGACTGATCCAATGGCGAGTGCTACCACTCGCTGCCAACTCGCATAGCCACGTAAGAATAAGGACGACGAATGCTAGGGCTTGGTCATCGAAAAACTCGAAGAGAAAAAACAGCATTCCCGCGATGATGGGCACGAAGACAAGAGCGTCCATCGCATACCGTACAATCACGTGGCCATAACCCATCTGGGAGCGCATAACATACTGCAAATCCATGGTGAGCTTGATCATACGTAATTGAACCTCCTTTAGCGTGAAGGCAACCAAAGCGCCCGTGGTGCACATGATGAAAGCAGCAGTGAGGATCGCACCGCACTTCCATACGAGGCGCAAGGCTATTCGCGTTACGGCATGCATCTGTTCAGGTGCCAGACCCGGATCAGCATGCATGAGGTTGAGGACCCTTCTTGTTTGCAACGAGAGTACATACCCGTGTGGGCTTTTAATGCGTCTTCTCATTTTGGCAAACGCATTCATGACAACAGTCTCGTAGCCCACAACCCGGAGCAAGATAAATCTGGAAGCCGCATCACCAAGGCAAATATGGCTGGACGGCAAGGGGATACGAGCCACTGTGACATTCAAGGCGTTGAGGGAGCGGTCAGACAGGAGCAAGAGGCCTCTTTCCTGAGAAAAGCGGAACCTCGCTCGCGGAACAGGATCGTGGGCATGCAGCAAGCCAATCTCGATAACTTGTGCCTTGCCCTCTGCGTCTGGCTGATGGGCTTGTGCGAGGTCCCATCCATGAAGGAGCGGTGCACAACCATGGCTCCTGACAAACCTCGTATGCAAGACGCACAAGATAACCAAGAGGGAAAATGACAAAATAGCGGCAAGGGCTTCAAGCAGGGTGATAGTGCGCCTGACATGTTTCGAGAAGAACAAGACCCTAGGTGTAGACCGTGCCATCATGGAGCCCATGAGTGTCTCATGGACATGTCTGGACCTTGGCTCTGTGGAGGCCTCTGAAAGAGTGATAGCAGGATAGGCACGGGCGTGTGCGTGAGCTTGGGCTTGTGCACGGGCGAGTGCGACAGCAGCGGAGGCAGACATGGAGCGGCGGCGTGATGCGGTGCGCGCGGAAAGCTAACCGGCTGGCCGAGTAGGGACGGGTAAGCACCACATGGACGGGGGAGCAGACGAATGAACGTGACGGTTGCTCTGGAGAGGAAAACGGATGGGAAGGGTGGCGGAAGAGTGGGGCGTAAAAGTGGGCGGGAAGAGTGTGGGAAAGTGTGAGGGGCAAGAATTGGGAGAGAGTCGCAATGATGAAGAGGGAAAGTCAGCAGGAAGGCTAGAGCCTCGTCGACATATGCCAGCGAAACACATTAGCTCGCCATCACTTCCGCATTTTCCGCTCGGATTCTCATACCCCACACTGACCAATCATCACAGCACATATGTATTGACTGACCAATCGCCTATCCCCTGAAATTCTTTTTCAATTCGTACCAGTTCTCTTACGGCTCTATTCATTGCTCTTCAATTGCTCATGTTTGTTCCAACTTGTCAACGCAGTCACTATACCGTGCCACCCTCCTCGCCCGATCCCGACTCCCCCGGCAATGAGCGCCCCGACAATCGGCGAGCCGGGAAATACGGTCGAAGGAATCTCCACACCCCGAAAGTTCACTCTTCCGGCCGAGCACGAACTCCGCTTCGAAATCCCCTTCGACAACGCCTCGGACATCAACCTCACCCTAGAGCACGGCTCCGCAGAGGTCTTCGGAATCGAGCTTGCCCTTAACAGACCTTACACTCTACCCCCAGGTCTCAATGCCGCAGCATTCACATGGCTTGGTGCAACCCTCTCCTTAGCTGCCCCGTCCAACGTCATGGCCTACACTGCTGGCGATACACCGATGCCGCATTATATATCCGCGCACTCCATCCTCCAATCGAGACGAAATCTCGCTATGTCGGCCGGTATTCCAGGCCCGAGGGTCATGGTTGTCGGCCCGAGGGATTGCGGAAAGACCACCTTGGTCAAGCTTCTGGCCACGTATTGTGTCAAGGTTAATACGAGCGTCATCGTCGTCGATCTCGACCCTTCAGGCTGCGGCGCTGCAGGCGTCGTTCCTGGCGCCGTCTCGCTATCTGTTGTCAAGCATTTGGACCTTGAGTCTGGCGGCCTTGTCCATGATAAGCGCACCTCCGTCATGGTCGGGCACGTTTCCCCGCGACAGAACTCCCTTGTCAGTGGCAAAATTTTTGATACCATGGGGCAAATCCTTGATCGATTTCTGTCTAAACGGGATATGAGCCCATCCGCCGGATGCATTATTGATACTTCGGGCGATATTGATGGCCCGGATGGACCGTCCTGTGTTATCTCTGCTGTTAAGGCCGTCAAAGCAGACGTCGTGTTTGTTCTCGGCGCCGAGAGACTCTATGCTTCCGTCAACACCGAGTTTGAGGACTCAACAATTGAGACTGTCTTGTTGTCGAAGAGCGGTGGTGTTGTGTCTCATGACGACTCCTCGCGCATGGCGATGCGCTCCCGTCAGATTAAGCACTATTTTTATGGTGCCGACAACCGGCTAAGTCCCTTCTCTACCGTTCTCAATTTTTCCGAGATTACTGTCCTAAAGGTTGGCGGCGTGGTGGCTGTCGTGCCGGACAGCGTCTTACCTATTGGTGCACAGTCCAGCCTCGATCCATTGAAGCCTTCTCGAATTACAACGTTGAGCGAAACTTTGCACAAGGTTTTGGGTGTTAGTCAGGCCTCGAAGGAAGAGCAAGTCCTTACTTCGCCTGTCTATGGGTATGTACATGTCGTAAAGATTGACTCGGACAGAAACACACTTACTGTCCTTGCCCCATCACCAGGCCGCATTCCCTCCAACTTTCTACTTTCTGGAGATACCAAGTGGATAGAATGAGTTCTTTTTCTGAGATCTTCTTGACATCTTCATCACCTATGACACATGCTCTGAGAATCTACCGTCGAGACACGCCTCACAGTGAAGGTAGTTGCGGTGAAGCATTTTCAAAGACTTCGAAACACGCCGATTGCACTAGCGAGGACGCCTCATTTTAGGAACCGAGACGCTTTCAAACGACACTGTTGACGGTGTACTGACCGTGATCCGAAGTGCTGTGGATCAGCTTCTCGACTTCATTCTCTCTGCTACAGTCTCGGCGTATACGAACAAAATGCAAAGGTATTCTGATGAAGGGACACTGACTATGAGAATTGTCCCGGATCTTAATTTTACAATACCTATCAGAAAGGCCACGATGTGATTATTCACTCTCCTCCGAGAACGGTCGTTTTCTGTGGATGGACGCGTTCTTATTCCCCTTGACTTTCAAAGTCATGTCACGCAAAATGTGCATTAATGATTGTTATTCAAATCGAGCCCCTGCAGCAAGAGTAGCACCGTCAGATTGAAGCCGAGCCGATGCTGCTCGCTCTCACGGAAGCAGCATTGCTATGACCAACCGCACTTCCCCCACGTCCCAGTGGGGGTTTCCCCCTTCTTGGAAAACCTACTTCCAAGGGCCAGCGCTGCCGTTTTCCCATCGATGATAACAAGCATTGGGACGAGTACTTGATCTACGATTTGTGGTGGAAGCCAAGAAACGAATGAGTTACTATCATTTCTACACAACCTCAGACTGCGAACTCTTTCCCAGGTATACCGTTGGCGGCCGCACCCTACAAGACATTTCATGAGTGCAAAAGCATTCTTATACCTCCATGCATGCTCTTCGGAATCCTTGTTCCGAGCCCTATAACCGTATGAGCGGTTTGGGATCCATGAGCAGATAGCTGAATATCGACGCCAATCTTCGTACAAACTGTGCAGAACTTGAGCTCTTTTCGGTCCTGCTCTATCTCTCCTGGTAGCATCATCCTCCGCTTTCAACTTGGTAAAGACGCGCAAGCAATGAAAACCGATGGCTCTTCTTTCTTTAGATGTAAGAGCAAGCGGAGGGTGTGCGATCGCAGGCTTCAAAGCTGGTGGTGCGAATCCAACCTCGACTTGTATTTTCCAGTAATCTTGACTTGGGGCTGTTTGAAGCGCAGCATCGAGAAGGAACGAAGCGCGTGTAACTCCCGTCGCCGCATTCTCAGCAACTCCCCATCCGGCGTTTCGCCTCACTAATGTTTCGTCCATGAGATAGTTGAGGCTTCGCCATACACAAGGAGGCAAATCTGCATGCATCTGAGCCAGACCTTTGGGATCCTCACCTTGGGCAGCGTCAGCGAGCATATATATCACAGCTGCGCGCATTTCATTGAGCGATACGGATGACAGGAAGCGGGCAAGTTGTGGAGGTATTAAAACGGCAAAGATTGGGTCCTTCGGTGCAGTTGGCGGCAATACTTTCGCAAGGTTTTCCTGTGCAAAGTATGTCTTTTGACTCATTTCCCACAGAAGTTCATTGATTTGAATATCTTTCACGGAAGTGGGATAGATTGTAAAGAATAAAAGCCCTGGCGTAATGACGGGCGTGGTGACCTGCGGTGGTGGCCCATCTGTCGGGAATACAACAAGAGCGCCGGAGCCCAGCAGGCGTTTCTTTTCGTATGCGTATTCCTGATGCGACGACATGTTCAGAAAGGTTTGTTGAGAATGAGAACGAAAAGCACTGAATAATGAAACTGAAAAATCAGGTGTGGTCATCTGGAAGGGAGCCTCTCTACCCGGATGATCTCGAGAAGCAAAGACGAGCTGGTGACGTTATGTAGTGAACATGAGCCAAGTTGCATTGACAAGAATTTTGGTCGGCTTGAGAGGAGATGGCGTGTGAGTAAGTGAAGGATGGAGTGTCAGACGGGGAAGGGTGGTTGGTGGATGCCAGGTAAGAGAAGGCGAGAGACTTGGGTTAGATGCATAGTCGCAATGCAGAGCAATGTTACGCGAGATAGCCATGTATTTCGGTGCTGCAGGATGAAGATGTATTGCTAGTTTTGAGGCAATTTGAGGGCACAATTTAAGCGACAGTCATAAGCGACAGCTAGCCCTCCACATCCCGCCGGTCATTTACAATGACTTCGATTCGACACGTCGTGTTTTGCCTGGTTGTGGCTTGAAATGTCCCCGTTCCGCCATTCTTCCCCTTTTAAATCATCGCAAGGCGAGCGGAGGCGAAAAGGGAAAGTTCAGGCCCTTTCGATCATCTGTCGGAGCACCTGTGGATTCGTGAAATGCAGTGCAATTCAGTTTTTTGGAGCCTCACCGCTGATGCGTAACGGAGACAATCGGGGGAAAAGGAAGAGTGTCGATACAGACGTTGGCCAATCGCCTATTTACGAACCGAGTTCTATACAGTAGTGGAAAAGGGTAGAGATTTTTTTGGGTGGATTGCATGCCAAGGACTGTGGCTTGTAGGTTGAGGACCTACTCCTTGTTTCCATCTCAATGCAAACCAGCTGTCTTGGTGTTTATAATTTGTAATGTGCATTCCTGCGAGGAAGACTGGATCGACTTCTCGGCCTACTTGATTTTTACTGGTTCTTCCTACACGTGTCGAATCTCATAGATGCACATCGTGGAACCTGAGGCGGAACGGGCAGTGAGTTTCAGTCGCTACCCTTAGGTAGATACCGAACTTCAGCTCCTGTCTCAACAGTCGCTCACAGCCCAACCGGAAAGGGAACACGGCCTCACCGAGTATCTGTGCTGTCTAGGATTATTTTGGCCTCCCCTGGAGTCTAGAAGGCAATTGACCTCATGTGAGGTCGGTTTTTTGGCCGCAATTCTGTAATTTAGAAAGCACTGTTTTCGAACCTAGCACTGCTGAAAGAACCGGACGTGCGTAAACTAAACTGTAAGACACACACGCAGCTCAATTGCAATATGGAACTCATATCCATCCCATAAACACCACTTTCATCTTTATGATTCACATTCCCTTTTCCTACTTCCGCCAAAGCCAAAACTCTCCCACATCATTATTGGACTTGCCAAGCTGCAGGTATCCGCGTTAGTGGAACTTGCAGAGTACGGTGGACACAAGATATTTACGCCGCACCTCTGCTCCATGAGGCTTCGCCAAAAAAGGCTCGCCACTTTCGCAAAAAACACGTTAACACCTTTTAATTTGGACAAAATATTAAAAAACCCTCTTCGCTTTATGTCACCTCAAAATTAAATTGCAGAAAGCGTCAATCGGCTACTTTAAAACTCTCCACTACTGACTGTGACACGACACCAGATGGACAAAGTTCTCACTGATCCCACCAATTATATAAATGTTCTTTTCCCGAAATGAGGTCGCCATTAGGAAGAACGCCCTGCTTTGTAGAACCACTACACCCATGCACAAGCACTTCGTGGACCTTTTATTGCATCGCACATGTAGATACCGTGGAACTTGTTTTGGTATAGTGTGCTCCTGGAAATTAGAAGCGAACTGACCTTTAACACCCCAAACCGTGCTCCTCACACGACCGCTTCGTCTAAACTACCACCACCACCGCTGTGTGGCAGCTAGCAAAACAAATCAACGCGAGATTTTGGTCCATATTCTCGGCTCTCCAGACGTCGACGAACTCGTCAAACCAACTTCTCCTTGTAGTGGCTCCTTTCAATCATCTATCGCCAAATGGCACAATATACAAAATTATAGAGAGATAGTCCTGACCTAAAAACAAAACCCGATCATCTTGGCCAAAACCAAGACAAGGTCGCGAATCTTCCTTCTCCCGTAACTTTTCAATGGTTTGATATTGTTAACTTATACGTATTTAGTGTGTTATGGTGACCCGTCGGTCCCCACTACAGAGCGGCTGTAGACTCAGTACTCTACTCATCCGCTCCGCTCGGGAGTCGCAAAGTTTCGATAAGTATTGGATATTAATGCAACCATGTGTAGCAGTCCAAGATAACGCCGATTGTAGGCGACCAGTATTTTGGACAGGGACTCACCCATATCCCTGGGAGACCAGGGCTTGCGGCCAGTCTTGGAGAACCGTCAGAACTAGCAGAGGGAAAGACTGTACACGTGTGGGAGAATGAGTAAATTAGTTTAGACGGTAGCTGCGCCCGTCGTGCGCAGCGGCTGGGGAAATGAGCTGCGAAAGCTGAAATGGCCGGAATAATTCAGGGACAGACGTCACGAAACTTGACGTGGGCACTCGGGGAGAGTAGCAGATTCCCACGAGGTTCGTCCGGGATACCACCTTCGGTATTCATGTGCTGTAGCCTAATTTCCCCGTCAACTAATCCCTTCCGATAATTTCCCATTTCTTGGATTATTCCAATAACCTGAATTCAATTCAACAACACAACGCCTCTGTTGTGCAGAAAAATAGCCCATTCCTAATTAGGACTGTGCCCCGTGCCCCTTTTTCGGTTATACACAAATAACCTAAGGGTTATTGATACGTCTTTTCGGGAGAAACTCCACCAACTTTTGCAAACCGTGCTCAAACGGCTCTGGCATGAACCTGCCAGAGTAAATTTCCTGTTGATCACACGGATACCAATTGTCACCAGAGCCACGATTAATTAGGTAATTAGTGACTTTCAGCAAGAAGTGATGAGAACTTATTTGCGGTCTTGTGACGAAAAGAAATTACTCTCATCAGTTTAATGCAAATCTATGTAACGAAGGTCAGCTTCACGATTGTTATACCGCGCCCGATATTAAAGAACCATGAGAAATTGTTTTTCGTACAGATGTCTTTATTTTCGCCAGAGGCTGCATAAGAGCGCCTATGCACCTCTCAACAAAGCATCATTGCCTCTTGTTGTATCCATCATCTTACTCCACTATTGCCAGCATGGTTGGGCAGATTTACTGCGCCCTACCAGCGCTGAAGTGCATAGTCTACCCTGACAAGAAGCCAAGTGTAGTATGTATGAATCTTCATCGTAAGCCCCGACGATGCACGACGTTACCTTACTCTCTGCATGGTGGTACTTCTGGAGTGCAGTGGCCAAAGCTCTTAAAATAGTGAGAAATCAAACGTGACCGTAACTCTTCGGATGTTGATAATGGAAAAGTGAGTCTTATTTATTTCTCAGCCAGCACTATCATATGGTCTCTATTTGATGGATAATGCCTAGTTATTTGGGGCTTTTATCCTATACTACTGCAAAGGCTGCGATATATGTCCAATATACCGCCATTATCGGCATCTGTCCTATATACGTCATCCCTTTTAGCACTACAAGTATGGTGCAATTATGTAAGAGGGTACGCACCCTATTTTGAATAAACTTCACTAAAGCAGTATCAAAGTTCACAAGTGCTCCATATATCCCTGCTAGTTTAGTCTCTTTCTCTTCTTCTTTCATTCTAACAGCTTTTCAATGCCTACTCTTTCACTGGTCATGTCCCGTTTTCTTTCATGTCCCCATTGAATTTTTGACCCTCTTGTACACGTCATAGTGTAACCCGCGCACTTTTAACAAAACGAAGTTTCATGCTGTACCGAAATGAGGGAGCCTGAAGGACCGCTTCGATGGAGCGTCAGGGCAAACAGTCGAACTAGTCGCAACACAGAACTAGGAACGTGCGTCACATTTCAAATGAGCACAATTACTAGAATATCGCTCACTACATCCCGTGTACAGCTAAGAACCTCATTTGACTCTCTATCCGTACGGTCGTCGAGGGTAGAGAATAGGAAGAAAGGGGAGGCCTGCTTGCCTATTTTTACCTCCGGCCCGGCGCTCTTTTAGCTTATCGTTCGCTGGGCAGTGACACCGGACGGACTACAGTATTTTCGCTCACTGTATGCAGCGTATTAGATAATACGAGTATCTCTACCGTTGGGGTCTATTTTCCTATTTACCATCCAGGTGCGGCAATATGATTGGACAACTCTATTCGTCTATTCATTAATAGACCTGGGGTAAATAGATAATGAGCTCCACCCGACCGCGTAGAAAATAGACAACACTTGACGATCGGCAGAATCAGGTCTTTGCGAAGCATAATGTTGCTAGACGGTGAGTCTAGCGACGATGAAAACCTGTCCTATCTTATCGCAGCAGGTATACATCCTGGTCTCGCCGCTCGATCAACCACATATCCTGCAGGTACCAGCGCAGGCAAAAGACCGAACAGTACTCGAGATTTCGACGGAGCTATGGACCGCCTCCTCACAGACTACTTTGGTGTGACACCCCGCTACTGCACCAAAGACTTTGAGAGACGTTTCCTCATGTCTCGTCAACTATTTCATCGCGTCTACGAAGAGGTCAGTGGGCATGGTCTTTTTGTGCGACGGACAGATGCTGTCCACAAGCCCGGAATACATCCCTTTCACCGCGTTGTCGTCGCATTTCGCATGTTGTGTTACGGATCGGTGGCGGACTCTCTCGACGAGTATCTACAGATGCGTGAGAATGCTATACTGGAGTCCCTGAAGGCGTTTTGTGAGCGGTAGTCACGAAGTGGGGTCCTTGAGTATTTCCAGCAGCCTACAGAAGAAGATCTGTGTAGGATACTATCCATTAACGCATCCACAGGCTTCCCAGGATGCATTGCCAGCATCAACTGTTAGCACTGGGAATGGAAGAACTGTCCCATGGCTTGGGCGGGACAGCTCAAAGGCAAGGAGAAGAAACCTACTGTAGTTCTAGAGGCGATTTGCGACGGGGAGCTCTGGATATGGCACATTCTTTTTGGCAGCCGCGGATCGCTCAATGATGTAAACATTATGGATCATTCTCCGACTATGAGTAACATTATTGCTGGCAACTTCCGCCTTCGATTCCCATACAAGGTGAATGGTGTTCAAAGAACGATGCTGTATTATCTTGCCGACGGCATATATCCAAGCTGGGCCATATTCGCGAAAACTATCCGAGAAGGGTCAACTGCAAAGGAAAAAGCATATGCTAGTGCGCAAGAAGCTGTGCGAAAAGATATTGAGAGAGCCTTTGGCGTTTTGATTGCCCGTTTCCAAATTTTGCAGCGCCCTTGCCGTCTCTGGTATCGGAAAGACATCTGAAACGTAATTAAAACATGCATTATACTCCACAATATGATCGTAGAGGAGCGTCGCGACCATAACGAAAGCGACATGGCCTCTCTACAGCACTTCCGAGAGACTGGTGCAATGTCTGCACATGGAGAGGTCTTTTAGTGGGAGACGTTCTCTACAACGCAGTCGCTATTTAGCTTTAATTTACCACATGGTATGTGCGGAAACATGGTTGTGCCCGCGAGAGCCACGCCACCAGTGTGGTGGATCAATTTACGTTGAAGAGCGATTAGCTAGAACATGTATGGAAACGTCACGGAAACGAGGAGTAAAGATCGAATGCTAGTTTATTTCGAAGTCGTTCGCAGCCTCAAAAGAGGGGTAGTTAGCACGGGAAGCGAGATCGTGCGGAATGCTCAAAAACTGCGGTGGTCCGGGGGTCCGCCTCCGGCGTGTGGCCATTAAGGCGTCGCCTACGTAGATAATGGAGGAGGAGTAGGGAAGGCGGGCGCAGTGGCTAACGCACAACTATTTTTTTCGCAGCGAGCGCAAATGCCTTCGCGCTGCCTGACAAGGACGGCGACGGCGTACGTCCTCGCTTTCTCATCTTTTCTTTCGATTTATTTTTTCCATGTCCTTGGCGGCTGCGGGCGCGAGGCGACGGCCTTTGGAGAGCGTGCGTTTTGTATGAATAAAGATATTGACGTATTGCAAATTTAGAGGAACAGTGTGCTTCCCACTGTGCTGCCCGTGCCCTTGGCCTTCCGAAACGAAGCCGCTGAGGAGAAACAAGCGTAGCGAAACCCGCGACGCGAAGCACACAGAGTGCACTGCAGCTCACCAAACATCCACCACATCCCCGCTGGCGACGGCTTTGGAGGCCGTCCGTTTCGTATGAATAAAGAAATAAAGACATCCTTCAACCTCGCCCCCTCCGCTCCCAATCCTCCTACCTCCTGTACCCTTCACGGAAATGGAGTCCGCCCCCGACTCATGGCCAGTCCTCCTCGTGAACGCGCCGTCGCACACGGCTGTGCTCGGCGTATACTGCTGCCTCAAGTGTACGTCGAGCATAGGTGGGGCGCCGGAGACGCAGGCAACGCGCGTGGGGTCGCCGGCGTGTGAGCGGGAGGGCGGGGGCCAGGAAGAGCGCAGGAATGGGGGGAGATGGGTCAAGGGGAGATTGAGGGTAGAGATTCCAGAGGTTGCGGAATGGGTGACGTGGCGGGGGCGGAGGCGGAGGTATCGGAGATTGTGCGGCAAATGCGTGAATGCGGGAAAATAGGTGTTCTGGGGCAGATGAATGGAGCACGGCCAAAAGATGCCGATTTGGGAATGCGTAGGAGGCGCACGTAACCGGATTGTGGGGGCGCATGCCGGCGCGGCAATTTTAGGAGAGCGGCAGAAACAGTGCTAGACATTTATGTATGGAGAGTTTGCAACGAGCAGTATAGCTAAGGACAAGGGTACCGGGAGCGTAGTGCGACCGAGCGGGCCGTGCGCTACTTTCACTCGCAGCACTTGGTGTGCAGCTTGATGACTCTGTGCCATGGCCGACACTTGCGCGCGTGGGGCTTGCAGTACATGATCGAGGAACCCCCGAGGAGCGACGGGAGCTTTGCAGACGCAGCCATGACGGCGTCGCTGGGAGAGCCACCAGCGTAATTTGTGGTCACGTCTTCGCTGTTGGGCGCGCCGCCGGACGCGCCAAAGCCGCCCGAGCGCTTCAAGCCGGTTCCGTCGCTTTTGCCAGACTGGGCGCCGGAGCCGGTGCTGGAGGCGACCGAGCCACCCGACCTGCCCGAGGCGGTTTAGAAAATTGGCGTTTCACAAACGCCCTTCCGGGGCCCTCAGTCCTCCTCGAAGTCTTCAAGGGCCCACTGGCGCTGTGGCGGTGGGAGAGGGTTGTGGGGAAGTTGACAGAGTTTCGTTGATATCATTCAAAGTTGAAAGCATTTGTGTGCCTCTGGACAGAATCAATGCCGCACACAGTGGAGCATCATCATCAAATCGTCTTCCTGGAGTAGTTTTGCACGTTTTCTTGCCTGCATGAGGTAAGTTCGTCGGAGTGTTGCGAAGAACGTTTCAGTTTCAGGCAGGCTTTCGGCTTCAGGCCGCGAAAATACGGCGATCGCGTTTCGTTCTTCTATAAACTCATTCTTCCTCTTCGCTGACTGAGCCATTGAGCGCACGGCTTGCGTTCGGATCTCCTCTTGACAAACTAATTTTGCCCCTTTCGAACCAAGGGCACATCTCTACTTCAGCTTCCTCGTAGTAGTATCGTCAGCAACTGCAACGTCCCCGGACGATGCGGAAGGCGGAGTGCTTTCACTAGATGGTCTTGCGGAAAGTTCCAGACTCTCCTGAGTATCCGACTCTGCAGCTGCCCATTTGGGATGGTTCTTGAGAACCAACCATAGTATGGTTATCAAGACTCCTGGTTGAGTTATCGCGTATTACGCCCTAATTCAACCAAGAGTCTTGATGAAAGGTCTTGTATTCGTAGTCCACAACATTCGTCTCCCCGACGTGCACCGCAACGGCCATCGACAAGATCCTTTCTTCACCAACACCTGTGGTGCTTGACGCACGCACGCGTCTCAGAGACAGCTGGAACTTCTGGACGTCGGCGGAGAGGTCGGAAAAGTATTGTTTGATGCTGGTGGAGGTACGTTGTCCAAAGCGACCGTTAGAAACGTCCTCCTTTTTCGGACCGCGCTCGACGAATCTGCGACGAAGAGTTTCAACAAACTCTTTCCCGGTCTGATTCAACGCGACTAGAGGGTCCTCAGAGGAAGCTATCCACGCTTTGGCAAGGGCCTCATTCTCGCCAGAGTCCCAGCCTTTTCCTCGACCCATGATTTTTTCTGGGGATGGAGGCAATGTCTCGCAGGGAGGCTGACGGTCGGGGTACGGGGTGACTTGTGAGCTATAAACAGTGTAGTGTTTGGACGGGAGCGAGTATGCATGATTTGGCGGGAGCGTATGTGATTGTGGCCAATTACACTTCGACGCTTGTCGCGTCTATCGGATGGAATATACCATGAATCGAGTCTATTGAGGGGTTGATTAGACTCAGGCCGTGGTCTAATCTATTTAACAAATTCGCGAATAGGATAGAAATGGTGCGGTCTGGAGACAAATTTGGGTCTATCGGGAAAAATCCAAATTAGATTAGATAATAGACTTGCGGTAGAGATACTCTAGGGCAACTAAAACTGGATTCACTTACAAACCCACCAACCAGTCGCGCGCCACAACTATAACGGGGCGCATGAATTGTTGGACCAATCCATAAGGAGCTGTACAGAAGATATCTTTCACGTATTCACTTAAGCCAACATTTAGTTCGACGAATGCAGAGTAGAAATCTGGAACAGTATGCAGTGATTCAGTCCTATAGGCACAAAAAGGGGGCCATGATAAAAACCGATTGAAGAACGTTGAGACTCACATGAACTATATAAATGACCAGAAATGATCGGACGCCCCGAAACAGGGCCCGCCCAAAGATACTATTTTCAAATTTGTGATTCAAATTTCAACTGCCACGTCTGTCATGTTTGCAATCGATTTCGGTCGAGCACACGCATCTTTGCAGCTGCCATCCGCTCCTTGACGGAACTAACACCGCCTGAGATGGCCCCTACACTCATCTGAGTCAGCGTTGCTAGACGCAAACATAGAACTTCGGTCAGTCTTTTTACTTCTGCTGAAGCACCAGACCGCCTTCTCCAGCCTTTATTTATTTTCGCAGCGCCCACTCCCTCTCTTTCTCGACCTCACTTCTCTGCTCTTCCTTTTTCTTGCGCATAAGTCTCATTACAGTATCACTAGTCATCACAAAGCCGTTCTGAGTCTCCTTATATCGGCAGTCAAGCATCTACATTACTGCCTAAAATTACGTCACGTAACTCTATCGTCTTGGCTTCGAAGACGACCTCCAATTGTCGCACAGATAGAATTGGTGCTCTTAAAGCTGCACTTTCTGCGCGTGTAACACTTACTATGTCATTCATTAGCCACCTCCGCAATGTGGTCGGAGAATCTGGTGATATTTTCTTTGTCTCCTTTTTCACGAAATTCCCGACTAAATCCTAGAGGTAGCTTACGTTCCCGATTGATCACCAAATGCACATCTTCACCATCTGATCTTGCGGATATCGAGGAAAATACGTGTGGAACACACCTACTACCCGAAATGGCTGTTCCTGTACCTCCGAAAAACGAAAAACAATGATATCCCTCAGGGAATACAGCAAACAAAAACATCTTTCAATCTGGAAGCATCTTCAATGGCTGACTGGGTAAAACTCCAGGACTGACGATGGAATAATTGTGCCATGCACCTCAACATCAGCTCATCTCTTGGCTCAACTTCGGGCAGGCAGAAAATCGACCAGAAATGCTGAATATCTAACAACTTATATTGCCGCCTGGCGAACGACCCGGGCTTGCATGCTCGTGGGAGAGGCTTAGCATGCGTGGGATATATCTTCTCCTTTGAAATTGACAACCTGTCCGCAATCTTGCTGGCCGAGAACCCCGCACTCACCAAGCGACGTAAAATCAAAAATATCCGGCACCAAAACATACGTACTGTCATACAGCAATTTCACGTGTGAACGTAATCGGAGAGCAGATTCTTGGCAGCGGTGGTAGAGCGGGACAAGAACCCAAAAAGGGGTGTTCAATCGAACCGATAACGTAAACACTGGTAATATGTAGGCGCACTGGCTGGACGGTTATCTGGGCAGAGATGAGACGGACTGCTGTGGAGTCAGCTTGTTGGAAGCCAATCGTTGGGGCCGAAGGTGCTTGCCATTACGAGGTGGAGGCTCGGAGTAAGAGATACCGCTTATAGGCATCAAAAACCCTGGCCACACCACTATTCTACTCCTGTACAAGGCCCCCTACATTGCTTCCACTAAATCTTCTAATATCAATTGCCATTACAGAGACCAAGTGCCCTCTCAGCTCAAGTTGTCAATAGAAAACCATCCAACCACGGCCAATCGCAGCATGCCAAAGATTTCCCCCACGAGGGCCATGTGTCTAGAGCCCACCATACCACAAATCCCCTAAAACTGGAGTACGTCCTCGTGCTGCATAAGATAAACAGGAGACGAAACGCGATGGAAAGGACTGGATTGTCGTGATTAGATCGTCTCCCTCGAATTGAGTATCCATGAACAATCGTCCTAATTGTCAGCCATCGCCATTCCGCAGTCTGTTCTCTGCAACGTCCCTTCGCTATGGCGTCCGATGAGTGGAGGCCGTCATCGAACTTTCAACCCCGTCGGCAGTTCGTCGCTGTTTCATCGTCTCTCGAACTCGGTATCGCCTTTCTCCTCTCGAAGGAACCTGAATCACTGGCAGTTGCCTCTTCGCAGGAAGAATCCCTACTGCCAATGGCTGATGTACCGCAAGCGCTGCTCTTCATATCGGAAACGGTCGACTGCATCTCTCCGGAGGATTACCAGAAGTTGTCTGAGAAACGCTTCCATGCAAAACGGTTCATTGGTTCTCACGCCGCGGATTCTCGGGCGGCCCGTAATCGGCATTGTTCATTTGTTCTCCGCATCTCTTCAGAGGTTTCCAGCGACTTTGAGTTTTGTTGTGTGGTGCACGAACTGCCATAAGTCAAACGTGTGCACGATATTCTCCGTTCTTTCGTCTCGGTTCTCAGTATTGGTATCTTGCAAGAGTTAATTGGCCCGGAGTCCCCGTTTACGGCGGCTCGGTGGACGACTAAGCGCGCCGTTCAAGACGGTCTGGTCGAGACCCGTATTCAGCATCGGAATGACCGTTTTCTGGGACAGTTCCACTCCTTAGAGTTTCGGAAGGACCCCACAGGGAGACAGTATTCACTATACTCGAGACAGCCCAATTGGTAGCCGGAAATCGAGGTCCCTCGCTCGTTGCTAGTCACTCCTCCGGGAGTTTTCGCCTATTACGGTTCCATCGTTCTTGACGGGGAACACCCTTTGTATCGTACGGTGTGGGCTATCGGACGTTCCGAGTTCGTAGTGAACGCAGCGTGCGCCTTCCTTCAGGCAGCTCAATACAAGATGTCGCCCTCCGTTCCTTACAAGTAGTCGTGCTATCTGCCCCGTAACGATCTTCGGCGAGGTCAGTTGTTCCAATTATCTGCTTCGCTCATTGATGAGAGTCGTCTTCTCGGAACGCATTTCGTGTTTCAAGGAACGGCCTTTTGCGGGCACGACTTGGAAGACCTCTTAGAGGTGGTTCAAAGACCGTCTTTGGCTACTCGGAGAGCAATGGGTCGGTCTTAATATCGAAACCTTGAAGGTTCTCGAAAGAGCTTCGGGCATGAGAAATAACTTGCGGAGGATGCAAATACTGTGTAGATTGAGCCACAATTCCTTTAAAACGTTCCGACTGCGCCCGATGCGGAGAATAACGAATGACGTTCTCTCTTCAATACTTCCAGTAGTCGTCGGGCATATGCTCATGGTGGGCTACGCCTTGCGAATGCGTTCAAAGAGTTACAGCAGGTGTGCCGGTCTTATAGAGTCACTGAGCTGGTTACCATCGTTGGCGCCTTGTAACTAACCCGTATATGGGTCGCCTCTCACGGTGTCCAATCTTGGCTTATTCTTGAAGTTGAAAGGATTGGCAACTCTCATGCTACTTTAGTGCAGAATCTTCTCGAGAGTGTTAATACTATTCGTGATGGACTGGGACGTGCGAATGCTCGTTTGACAGATGATCCGGCTGCTTTTGAGCAGAAGCTAACCCGCTATTATTATATAGCGCCCGTCCCCCATCGCGGTGTCACTCATCTTGGGTCTGCTGCCACCGGTAGTTCATCTTCGCGTGTCCACGGCTCTGAGCAACGAACTTTGAATTGCTAGTCCCTGGCTTCTAATCCAAAGCAACATGCCACGAATAGAGGAGCGCATGATACCGTTTTAGAATTAACTGCTGAGGGACGACCTAGTTTTCTGGATATGAGACTTACTCAGGAGAAACTACAGGCTACAGTTTACCAGATGCACCTGCGTATCGGACATCTCACGGTTATAGCCATCGGCGGGACCATCCATTCACACAGAAGCGTGCTCGTGACGGATAGTCCGATTCGGACGATTTTATCCTCGTTTTCTCTAAGAGATTTCTTCCTTCTTTCATAAACCCGATTTCTCTGTTCTCTTGAGCGTTCATACCTAACCTCCTCATTTTGGCGCGTCCCTTTAGGTTCTCAACTTTGGTTACGCTTTCTTTTTTACTGTGCCGGGCTAAGGGGTAGTCCCCGAACTCAAAGAACTTGGACATCTTTGAGATTCTGACAACACATTAACGGAAAAGCGAGTGAAAGCAAAGAGATAAACGCCCTCCCCCATCTTAAGATGGCGCTTTACGGTTTAACCATCTCCAATATCTGGTTCTGAAGTGTTCCGGGACATGGTGAGCCGGTTCCATGGTGTCTTCCTTCGACGTATACTCGCACCATCGGACTCGGTACTAGTAGCCCGTGGGTGCGCGCTCATGAGAACTTATATGGTCAACGGCGAAAAGGGAAGAACCCTGTCCCCTAAATGGTCAACGGCGAAAAGGGAAGAACCCTGTTCCGTTTCTCGCGGTTCGTCCGTTTTCTCATGATGTGTGGAGTTCTGTTGACTGCCTCCTGCTTCTAGTTGTCTCTGTTGTGTGTTGTACGATTCTTGTTGAGGTGGTTCCAAATGGGTTTGTCCGGACAAACCCAAATGGAACCACCTAACCGGGCCCGGTTGGGTAACCTGATCAGGAATGTCTGGAGTGTCCGGGGAGCGTATAAGACGTGATGGGTCCACGGAAATGCGGTCTTGATTCACAGTGTTGAGGATACCGTACTCTGAAATTGTGACCGCATGATTCAGATGTACTTTTGTTACAAAGCATGGTTACGTCGTTTTTGTTCAAATCTCCTCGAAATATTTCGTCATACGCTTCGGTGTCAGGATCCTTGTGGTAATTTGTCTTAAAACGATGGCCATCAAGAAAGACCCAGACACCTTCTTTCACCTTCAGAGTATTGCGATCGTCTCGATCGAGGTTTGCATTGGCTCGTTTCTGAGCGGCAGTAAGCTTGTGAACTGACTTTTTGAGGGCTTCTCGTAACCATCTAAACTTGAAACTTTTAAAGGAAGCCGGTGACAATGCTTAATCGAACACGTTGGTAAGCCCTCAAGATATCAGAGACTGTAAAGGTACATTCGGAGGATGTTGCCAATGTGCCAAATCGAAAGGATTCGTTTCCGTTAACTGGTGCAACTGTGTTAACGGACTAGACATAGTCATCCCAGTTCTTCTGATTCTCAGCGATGTAGTGCCCTAAGCTCTGAACGAGTGTCTTTTTAAAGCGTTGCACTTGGCCATTTGTCTGGAGATGGTGTTCTGTTGTGAACCGTTGTTTCATCGCCAACATCTGGCTAACAGAACTGTACACCCTCGACATGAAAGCGTGAATGTTATTGGAAAACAGATAGATCGAAATCCTATATGGGTAAATACAATATTCCAGGAAGGCAACAGCTACGGTTGCAGCCGTTGTATTCCATAATAGTACTGATCCTGTGCGTTTCGTAAATCAATCGGTGATTACCAAAAAAGTGCTTGTTACGGTGTGCGGTTTCCGTCAGCAGTCCGAGAAGGTCCACAGCGATAAATTCGAAGGGACCGGCAGCCAGAATCACGCGAAGGTAATTCAGGAGCTTCGGTATATGTCCTCGATTGGTAGCACAACTCGGAGATTGCGGGACAAAGTTATAGACGTTACTAGCCATAAATTTCCAATAGAATTCCCGTCGAAGAGTTTTATACATTCTTGCGCAGCCCGGGTGCCCTTGCAAGCAGGGAAAGTTAACGAGGTACAGCACTCTCTCACCGAGCGTTTTCGAAACGAAGATGTGTAATAGCGCATCTAGAGTAGGTCTTCGAACGAGAAAGTCTCTAGAGTCTACCTCAAAATGAAATCCGGGAGTACCAGAGAGTTTGGCGAGCTCCTCACGATAAAAGTCTCCCGCTTGTTCGAGCAAAATCTTTTCACCAGTAATGGCCTTTGCCTCCGTATCTTCCGATACCCGAATCTCTACCGGGTATGGAGTTACCACTTCGGATATGTCTTCTTCATACAGGAGGGTAAAATGCGAAATCTCAACAACGAGGGGAGTCGCATGCAATCCCGTGGTGGGTAACCTGGACATTGCATCGGAGAGGTTGTGCTACCGTCCTGGGTTAGTCGTTACGGTTTACTTGAATTCGGAGAGTCGCAATCTCCATCCAACTGACCGTCCTAATGAATAACTTCGGTTTAGCAGCCACTGTAGCGGTTGGTGATCCGTTCCTATCGTAAATACGTTTCCTTCAAGGTATGGTCTCAAAGTGAGTGAGATCCGCACATCGCCGAGACATTCATTTTCGGGTATCGTATAATTAAGTTCTGCCTTTGTCAATGTTCGGCTCCGATTGCCTACAGGATGTTTTCCAACTGGTTTGCACTTGAAGCAGGCAGATAAGAACTTTTACATAGGACGCATCTGTATCCACGAAAAAGAGACTACTCCGTGGAGGTGATGCCAGAAATGGTAGCTCTAGCAGTTTCCTCTTGAGTTTATGAAAAGCAGCATACTATTCATCCGGTAAATGATCGAACAACGCAGATTGGTCTTTCATAGGTTTCCTCGTTAGGAGAGACGCGACCCGAGCGTACTTCGGGAAAAAGCGTCTGTAAACGTTACAAACACTTAACAAGGAACGCAACCCTGTTTGACGCTTGGGGAAATGCATTTTCTGGGGGTACCACATTCTTGGTGGCTACTTCGAATTTTCCTGGTCCAATCACGTGGCAGAGGTAGTCCACTGACAATTCAAAGTATTTGCACTTTCCCGACTTTAATGAGACTCCCGCGGCTTCCAGTAACGTCAATACGGTCCCTAAATGATATAAATGATCCGCAATGTTCCGCCGGTATATAATGAAATCGTCAAGATATACCAAAGCGAGTTGCCGCTTACACCTCGGAAGGACAATATCGCCAGTTCTCCGAAAAGTCGTCGGTGCGTTCCTCAATCCAAATGACATACGCAAGAAGCAGAATAGTCCCTCATGACAAGTAAAGGCCGTCTTGTCTCGATCTTGTTCATCGACCTCCAATTGCCAGTATCCACTTCGCTTTTAAAAACGCGCTTCTTCAAAACGTACAGCCGCGCTGTACCCTCCGGAACTGGCTCCCGCTTTTGTAGCGAACCTTTTCATTTAGTTGCGATGACGTTGCTCGACAATCTCGTGACACACGTCCAGAGCGACTGTGGTACAAACTCGTGCCACTCTAGTATCTTTTTTCGCACGACTCGTGTACACGTGTATCTAGATAACTCAAGTGCCCCGACGTACAGTACCAAGCCCATTTTCACTGCCCTGCCCGCTTTCGACACGCACACACGTGGACCTACTACCGTGCCTGTACACGTGTGTACTATGACGCGGCCTGGTGAGCTCTAGCCGTTACATCTCGACCGCGATCTAGTACAGTATATAGTGTCGTTGGCGCTTTCGCCGGATGGGTGTGGGGACAAACATCCAAGGACCAAGGAGGCGACTCTCGTTCTTGGTTTTGCGCGGTACTAACTTCTCGTTCACGCTCTCTCGTTCTCCTCGCTCGCGCCCTAGGACTCTCGAGGCCACGTCGAGTGTTGCCTCCCCGCTCGCGCGCTCGGTTTGCTGGCCGTGTGTTAGCCCCGCTGGGTCGAGAGCACCGCGTCGTTCGCTTCTAGTTTCCGTGGTTCGCGAGCACACCCGGGTTCTAAAGTCGCCCGAAAGCCTCTACCACTTCCCCTAGCTATCTAGTACACGACAACACTAACGACCCTTGTTTTAGCACGTGACCACGTTTCGCGTTCTACTGCAGCGACGAACTGAAAATCTCCACGAAGTGGTCTGGCCTGGCGCATATCCAACAAGCTCTCCCATTTGAAATGGATGAACCAGTTGAAGGCGAGGATGTCCCCGAAACCTCCGAAAGGTTCACTTCTAGTTGACCTATCTCTTCAACGCCCTGATTTAGGTCTGCGAATACTTCTGGTGTGGAGGACTGCGAGTCCTGACCTTCGTTCATCTGAAAAGCGCAAACGGGTACTCGCGCGCCGTGTTGCCCTGCTTGACGGAATTGTTCTCTTAGGAGATCTGGGAAACTCCTATGAGAATCGCCTAGCGCCTAGACGCATTGTGTTAATTGCGTGTAGGATAATCCACTTCAGGTTTCAAAATGGTTTCCGACTGCAGCACGCATTTCTGGTAGAAGGCCGTCCACGAAGGTGGATTTCAGTTGTCGTTCGGAAAAATTCGAACCCACGTCGATGAGTCTTGGCTCGCACTTGTTCCGTTTATTCCGTTTCCGTCTTCTCGGCTTCCTAAACCGTAGAAATCTCTTCGTCCGTAGCGTAAGGTTCTAACAGATAGCTAACCACTTCGGCGTACGTCTTGAGAACGTCCGTCTCTTCGTCTGAGTCAACAACCATATTCGTGGAGGTCTGTAAGCCAGGTTGCAAATTATCCCGAGCGGTTCCATTCAGAAAGTACTGTACGAGCCAAACCGCTACACCTTCATGGATACTGTTGTGATTACAAGCATCCTTAAACCTTGTCAGGAGGCCAAAATGTTGATAGATTCTCCACCAGAGAGTTTCTCTGGAGGCATCTGAATAGCCATAAGTTTGTAGTACGTGTTCACCTTACGTGCAGCTCCTGCTGGGTAGTCCGTAGAGCGATCGTTCAAACGGTACGACCGAAAGCTAACAACACGTCTGTGGCAGTCGTTAAGGGGAACGATCTTTCGAACCGGTGTCTTGCGTGCTGATGGGCGGTCATCGCCGTCAGATGCCTCGTTAGAGGAGCTGTCTCTACTGTTGGTGCTCGAGCTTTTCGCTGCTGATAAGCGTTTCTTCTTCCGATTCTTTCCGTGGTCCATTTTCCTGGACGCTTTGCATTGTTAGTTTCTCTTCTCGGTGTCACTGGACGAATCCTCAGGATCAGGGTCTGGGTCATCGGTCGGACGTGGAAGAACTATACCGGAAGAAACAGTAGGGGTTTCCATTGTCTGTGCCATACCAGTCGATGGTAATTTTGAAACCCGTCAGGAACGCGGCTGTAAATCAGCTGTCCTCTCACTACGTTCATTCGGCTGTTGGAGTATCCCCAGAAAGGGGGTTTTCTCGTGATTTCAGGCCGAAGAACCAACGATCTTGTTGAATTCATCCCTTGCCTCAGTAAAGAACAAACCTGGCGGTCTCTCTTCGAGGTACTTTTACACAAGAGGAGCAACTGATATTGGAATCCTGTTATCCAGTAGATTTTCCATCCAGACTGTCACCTGGGCCCTCAAGTCCGTATTACCCCAATGTTGGTGGGTTTCTCATAGCGAGTGGATATGGTACTGTAGTCTGTTCTTCAGTAACACGTCTAGTAGCTGTTCGCACGTCGAAGGTTAAAAGTCAGTGTATTTGGAGGATCTTGATTTGTAGATTCAGGAAGAGTACGAGAGCGTTGAACACGCAACAGCCGTTCCGGGTCAGAGACTGGCGCGGTTGTCGGTGTCTCGAGTGGACGACGACCTCGACGGGAATCTCGAGTTTATTAGAAGAAGACATCCCGATAAAACTAGTGAGCGGCACAGGGTTACAGAGGTGATTCACACACAACTTTTCCCGAAGTGATGAAATTTATCCTTTTCAGGTCTCAAACAAGCCTGGAAACTTGCAAAAAAGCTTGTTGCTAGGTCCGGAGACCAATTGTCGTGCAGAAAGTTCACATGTGATCGTAACTGTAGAGCAGGTTCCTGGTAGCGGTGGTAGAGCGAGATAAGAATCCACAAAGGGGTGTGCAATCGAACCGATAATGGAAACACTATAAATGTGTAGGCACACTGCCTGGAAGGTTATTCAGGCAAAGATGATACGGGCTGGGGCGGAGTCAGCCAGTTGGAAGCCTAAAGTTTGGGCCGAAGGTGCTTGCCATTACGACGTGGAGGCTCGGAGTAGGATGTACCTCTGATATACATCAATAACTAGCCATACCACTTTTCTACTACTGTACAAGGCCGATCAATGACTTACACTAAAACATCTAATATCAAAAACCATTACAGAGACCATTTGCTCGGTCAGCTACATTCGTCAATTGGAAACTATCCAACTACGGCTAGTCAAATCTCGCCAAAGAGTTATTCAAAGACGGCCAAGTGACTAGAGCCCACTATAACAGACATACGCACCCTCGCCCCGCGACCAATACAGAAATGCGCATCACGTCATGGAAACCCGCGCCAGACTTTTTCCCAGAAGTTCTATCTCAGGACAATTTCACGTATTTGGCGGTATTTTTAAAACTGTAAATATCCCCCATTTCTATTTCCGGCGTTACTGAATGCCATGTTCAAATATCTAAGCCTACTTTAAGCGCGGTTATCCATGATAGACCATATCCAACTGTCTTTTTCACGGCGAAACTGAACAGAGGGGTTTATAAGGCGCTTAGGGAACGATATTGAAAACACCAGCATTGAATGTGCATACATGGGTGGTAATGTCCTTATTTCCTCTCATTTCGCCTTAATAAACTTGGTGAAGCGCTAGTTGGTATTCACTGTAACTCAGGGCGTTATGCATAACGATTACCTTTGAAGAGTATTCAGGAATCATGATTCCTGAATACTCTTCAAATGTAATCTTGACTTTGCGATGGGATTAGATTTATTGTGTTTCTCCTAGTATTGCGATTTGGCTACCTTATTACCAACAGTAAGTCTGTGATTTAATGTTTATTGTTTAGAAGATAGTGTCAGTTAAGTGCCTCAACACAGTTGTTGATAGACAAGGACTACAAAAATCGATGCATTTCGAAAAAGTCAAATTACTAGACGAAACAGGGTATGTAAATATTTAGAAACAAATAATGTGTTGAAAATGACCCTTTTCCGTGACAAAATACTGCTCTGTCCTACAAATCATGAATTTCAGTAACATTATTGGATAGGTAATAGTGGCAAGAAGGAAAGATATATATAACCATTAGACAAAAACGCGAAGTTCCTAATTGGCGTTTGTAGCATGTAGACGTACTCCCTTGCCACAACAGTCCGAAGCTTCTCCAAACAGATCGCTTCATTTCGATTGGTAATCTCAAGTGGTTCTGACATGTTTTATCCAAGTTTTTCCAAACATGTTTGTCAAAGGTCCTTGTAAATGCGCAATGGTTGCTCCATGTAGTAGAAATGCCTATATAATTTTAGAATATTGCTGTTGCCCGTGGAGGACCTAATGAAAATCCTGGATGCATGTCGAGGACCGTATTAGTGCAAATAATGCTAATTACAATCGAATATTTGTTGCAAATTGATTGGAACATGGAAAGGAATCCTTTATGACCGGGCGGACCTTGATTACCGATGGAAATTTAGTATACACATTCATCCTACTACAATAAACTGGAGGCACGGAAAAGACAGGCCAGCCACTGACCTTCAACTTTTATTAGTGAACGAAACGTTTTACCCTGAAGCTCACGGTCTACCTTCTACCACTTCAACTTCGACTGACCTAACAATTGTAGCTGCTTCGAGAAATTAAGTTTACCAATTAGTTGTACTGGAGTAGACCGGTATTACTTTTGTTGATTTTACAGCTGATGTATTCCCAAGTATAGCATTTTTATATCATCAACCATTTATTGTAACTAATACAAAATAAAAAGTATTGGTTCTGTCAAGCAGCTCCCAGATAACCGGAATTAAATATATCCCTGTGTTACAAATTTGTTAGACGGTTCATTCGGTAGATTCATATCTGAAAATGGCTCTAGGGAGGCTTCAACTGCGACCTTCGAAGGTGACCGTTCTCGCGAAACTAGAAAAGCACAATGCAAAATCAGTTGGAGGGATGCATCTACCTGATGACAGAAGAGGGTGTGACTCTGGCAATGATTTGCATGTGTCAATACTGTAGTACAGTATGTAGATAGGGCCTAACGCTAGACTGCCGTGATGTGATACTCTAACGCGGTACTATTTTCTTTCGTACATTTCCAACCCGCAAAAATTGTACAGTACATTGTACAAAATGTTATACTAAAAGTCAAAACATGAGGCGTGCCTAAACGTCCAGCAAGGACTTCAGTAAAGTGTTCTGATTTTCTGTTACGAGCTGTTTCTCTGCTGAGTCATTCGGCCTCCCGCTGTTCGCCCTCCCGCTGTTCGCCCTCCCTTTTCCACTCCCCTTTTCAACGGTATTATTGCTCTACGTCGCCACGCGTGACACGACGAATATCCGTCCATCATACATGTTGTATGTTTATTGAAATACTCCAGATGATCTAAGAGGTATACATTATGGACAACGCCATTCGTAAAAGTAGTTGCCACAGAATGATGTTCCCTGACGTTGCTGTCTATGAAGAAACATTGCTTGAAAAACTGATGCTCAGTCTTTTATGAAAACGAATAAAGCGACTCTCTCCAGCTGTTCCTCAAACATTGGCGTTTGAGTGAGGCAGAGCAGTATCCCGGAGATGAAACCAAAATCTCCTGTGCTGCAAAGTTGCATGTGATGGTCTCCCCAACAGCAGTATACATGCCCAGTCATGCCCAATGTAGCATAGAAGGACAATGGTTTGTGGCTTTCACCAGAGTTGTGGAAATGCTTTTGGGTCGCCTCACGATAGATAAGGAAATGAATGTAGGATTTGCAATCAGTGTCATTGGATTCTGGGGGTGAAGAGGCAGAGATGCGAATCAAGTGGGAATTCCCGTCAATGGTGTGTAGAGGAGAGATGAGATGAGGAGGGCACACAAGGGTTACAACAAGTAGGGTGAAAGCGAAAACGAAAAACAGTCAGAAAGAAAGGAGGAAGTGAGAAATGACTCATCTGATTCCGCGCAAAACTGACTGCGACGGATCATCGAGTGGTGCCAAAAAGCATCATGGAATTGGTGTTGATTGGGGCTGGCGTGTCTGACATGTGGGCTCAAGCTCTGTGGACAACTAGCCATATAACAACAGCGACAGTCCCATGTCTGAGGCGGAGTGGAGTGTCCCAAGCGAGTGGGGAGTGAAGGACTGTGTGCGATCTGGGGCCTAAGTCTGAGATGAAAGCCCTCCACAGTTGCACCCAGCCTTAACTCATATCAACCCTCTTGAGTATCTTCCGCGGCAGGATTTATTGGCTCGTATTAATAGCTCCCTTAAACGCAAACGCTGTGGAGTCGCTCTTGATATGCTCTGTAGGAAGTCTGGTGTGTACAATGTGCAGCAAGTGTGGTGTCCACACACCCTCCTACCTCTTCCTGTTTGCGCTCCGCTCTTGTGAATAGGTGATCTGATCTGAGGACCGGCGGTACGTTTTTTTGGAGTGGCTGTGATGGCAATGATGTGGTGCCAACCCAAGCACACCCCCGCGGGACTAAAGATTTGATGGTCCATGAGAATTGCGCAGACTCTCAAGTTACAATTTCGTAACATTGCGATGAAGGGTATGTGCGATTCAACAAAGATCCGTAGCTGTCAGAGTCGCTGTGAGTCGGGAACGGACCAATGGAACCAGTGCTGAAAGTTACCATTGCTCCACTCCTCACAATAAGGGAAACCCCTTAGCTGGGAGAGTAGGTGTTTCTCAAATAGCATTTTCTGTACTCGGTGGGAAGGGAGGCAAGGAAAGAGACGGGATTTGGGTATCTACCCGATACTAGATAAAGGTGACAAGGCCAATCAGTTTTTCGATTGCGTGTCAAGGCTGGCAAAATAGAATGCAGGCTTGTGGTTTATGGATCCCAGAGCGAGAATCAAGAGCAAATACAAGACGGGAATGACATCAATGGAGATAGGGTTGGATGTTTTTCGACTCAGATTCGGTGCTGCTGGTACGTGAACGGAGAAAACTTTTTTCTTTTGTAGCACTCCGACTGAGAGGAAGCTATGGCGGAAAAGGATTCAGTGCATAAGTAAAGAATTATTTGAAATTGCTGGGCGTTGGAATTGGTAGCTTTTCCTTCACAGAATGCAGTGAAGGGGGTTAGTGACAAGTTTGCGTGATGCTTCTTAGAAGCAAATGTGAGTGTTTGAGAAATGGATGAAAGCACAAACTTGTCAGATCTGATGTTCATAGCAAAGGAAAACTTCTCGAAGCAGAGACTGCACGACACAGGTACATGATGTGGAGGAGGGTGTATTTATTTCCACACCATGCTGGTGGGAACGATTCTTGAGAAGCGAAGAAGTCGCATATGCTGATTTTCCTGTCCTCAGAACTATCTTTGGGGTACAAAAAACTTATTTCAGATTATTCATACGACACCTTCGTGCGGAAGAAAAGAGGTTAAAAGAATATTGGCCGTGTGAATGGCGAAAATCGAACAAGTCTCCTCCGCCAAAAAAGAAGAAGCTGAGAGCGCTGAGGGTGTATAATTTATCGAAAGGAATTCCATGGCATGACAACTTGTGAGGCGTGAAAGGGCGGCAGAGGTGAGGGTGGAGGGAAGAGGGAGGAATTGCGCGTGTGGCCTCTTGCGATGATGATGGTGGTAGGTTTAGGTGTCCGGTGACTCGAGGTTAGTATCGAGTTTTTGAATGACAGTGGGAATATCGCGATACTGTACAGACAATAGTCTCGGCAAGAGCCGAGAAGGTTTTTGGTTTAAGACGTCAGCATGATCAAAGGAGGTTTTGAGATTGTTCTTTTTTGGTTGGGTTGTCTGTGCTCCTTGTTGGCTCCGTGATGTGTAATGCGGTTGCCATGATGTTTTTGTGGTAAGCAAAGGGTACCAGTCGACTTTTGACAAGCCCTTGCAAGAGCTGCAATCTAATGACGGTATCTTCGCTCAACGACAAAGCATCTCTGTGGAGGCGCCGATGCAAGAACCCGGATGCAAGAGACAAGCGATTTCTCTGTTGACAACAATTACAGTACCACTCTGATCGTTATGCTGTAAGTACTGTACACACGTTTACACGTGTACACAAGAAAAAGCACTTGGATCGAGATTAGATAAGCTTCGTTTGATCGGGATGTGCGAAACGAATTTTGGATCTCTCTCAGTTTCATACCAGGTTTCATACCAGGTTTCATACCAGGTTTCATACCAGGACAAGGGCCGCAGCTCTCGTCCGCAGAACGAGGAGTCATCGGTTCGGCACGCATCCACCTCAATGTCCCCTCCTCCCCAAACCAACATTGCCATCGCATTTCTCCACAACTTGACCTCGTCTGACTCTGACAAGCTCGTTTGTCAACTGACCGTTTCATGCTTTCCTCGACAACGCCCGCTAATTCTTCTCTTGTCCCACCGCAGCAGCACGCCCGCCGGTCCCCACCTTCATCTCATTCAACGATGACCCCTTTGACAAGCAGTATAAACTACCGTTCCGATCGAACAGCTTTCCTTCTTCCTCATCCATTCCCCTCACCGCACCCGGCACGTCCATCCTCCCTCTCCACTTTCACCTCCAGTTCGCATTTCTCATCCCCGCCTCGTCGCCGCCGTACCAGACCCATTATTACCTCCACCGCCGCCCCCCCTACCCCCAGTGCGTCCTCCTCCACTCCCTCCGACCCCTCCTCCGACCCCGCCTCATCCTCTGATCCCTTCGAATCCTTTTCCAAGAATCTCAAGGCCTCCATTGATAACTCCTTCAATATCCTCCTCTCCCCATTCCTGGACTCCTGCTCTGTCCTCCAGCGTCGCTGGACTTTTGTCGGTGGTAACCATATCCTCCGCCCTGCCTCTTCCACTACCCCACGAGCCGTCCTCCATTTTCTCGGTGGCGCTTTCTTCGCCGCCGCGCCCCACATTGTCTACCGCACTTTTCTTGAACGCCTCTGCAACCGCGGCTATGTTATCGTCGCCACGCCATTTGAGATAGGATTTGACTATCTCTCCATCGCAGCTGACATCGCAGACCGATGGGAGCGAGTCGAGACTGACCTCGCACTAGATTATGGCCCCTTGCCGGTCATCGGTCTAGGGCATTCTGCAGGCTGCGTCTTCCACGCCCTCTCCTCGTCCCTCTTCGATGAAGAGGCGCCGAAAGCTGCAAATATTCTCGTCTCTTTTAATAATCGAAAGGCCGAAGATGCTATCCCCATGTACAAGCAGCTCGTCATCCCCACAGCGGCTGGCGCTGTAAGCTTGAGCGATGCCTTGCCAGAAGATTTGCGAACCGCCTTTCGCGAGTTCCCCATGAACGTGGACGCAGCGGTGGAGGGTTTTTTTTTCACGCCACAGCGCATGCGCGAAAATGTCCTTCCTACGGTTAAAGAGTCAAGGAAACTTGTCGAACAAGTGTGGCCCCTTCTCGAGGAGCTTGTCGGACGCGGCCCGAGGGTTGAGGAGTCTGCTAAATCGGACGAGACTGCCGAGGAAACAACTGGCTCCGCTCCTTCGACGGAGGTGAAGGAATTCTATCCAAGCCCAGAAGAGGTTGAGAAGTCAATTTCCAGCTTGTACGCGGTTGAAAATACCCTTGTCGTACAGTTTCGAGACGATACATTAGATGATTCGGAAGCTGTGGCAAGTGCTTTGCGGGGCAAGGGAGCGCCCCATGACATCAGCATGGTGACGATAGATGGGAGCCATCTGACGCCTCTTGCCCAAGACCTCCCTGATTTTGTGAGTCCGCCTATGTCTAGTGAGAGTATGAGGGAAGGAAGGGAACCTGGGTTGTTTAGTGTGCTTGGGGCTGCAGCTCAGGAGAGTGTGAACGCACTTGGGCTGAGGGAATTAACAGCGTTGGAGGCTGTGATTGATGAGTGGATTCGCAAAGGCATTGAGGAAGACCAATTTTGATTTGCGCCTGAATCGACATTTGGAGACTTAACCGGTTTTGTGTGAGAGAAGGTCGCCGGCTGCTAATCGACTTCTCTTGCTCGCTCTTAGGAGCGCCCAATAGCATAAAAAAGCTAATAGCGTTTCTTTTTTTGTTTTTGTTTTTGTATTGTACATAAAGAGCTGAATGCTTGAGCGCTTGGTCTTTGATAGATGTATAATGCGACGAGTTGCGGCGCAATACGAAGAAGTTGCTAATCTTGGTCGATGTCGCGGTCATCTGAGGTCAAGTTCTCGGGGGAGGAGCCCAAAAGGTTTCATCGGTGGCGTGTGCCAGCAAGGGCCAATCCACGACCCAAGTATGACAGAGGTCCCTACAAGTGTTCAACGCGAACTACAAGTTCCCAGGACACTGGCCGCACCACTTCACGAGGCTACCCCTTCCGTTCCCCTCCCCCTTTCCCCCTCGCCGCCACCATCTCCCATCTCGCCCTCTTCTTCTCTTTCCTTCCTAGCCCATCTCCTGACATGCGACCATCCCACGCATCCCGGGCGCACTAGCAAGCGGGCAATGGCAGCCTCCGCAGCTCCGCCTCCCCTTCACTCCGGCCTGGACTACCTCGTAGTCCTCGACCTCGAGGCCATCTGTGACGACCCCGCCGACTCCTACCATCACGAAATAGTCGAGCTCCCCTGGCTCGTCTTCGACCTGGCTACAAACACCCCGCGCGATCACAAGCAAATCTTCATTGCCCCGCTATGGAATGCAAACCCCAATCCCCCACCCGATGCTGTGCGCGGCTTGGGGACCGACGTCGTCTTTGCTGACTCGCTCGCAGACGCTATCCTTCACTTTGACACCTACATTTACCAAAGCTTCGTCGTTGCCGGGAAGAGCTTCTACCTTCTCACAGATGGCCCGTGGGACCTCAAAGACCTGCTCTTTGTTGAAGCGGCGCGCAAAGCCGTCATCCTTGCGCCCTACTTCCGCACCTATATCAACCTTCGAGCCGATTTTCAGCGTTGTTTTCCCGCCGCCCCTCCCCCGACAGACCGCAAGACCATGTTCAGCTATCTCAATATTTCTACGGAGCCGCGTGCCTCGGGTCTCGAGGAGTGCGCAGCTCTCGCCTCAGTTGTCCAGTGTCTCTTGCAAGCGGGGCATGTCTTCTCTCAGCCAGAGTTTGTTTCCGACTACGAATGGTCCACTATTCCGAACCGCATTCCTGCAGTGGCCACACCGCTCGCCTCAGCTGTTCCTGTGGGAGGTATCATCAGACTGCGCGGCTTGCCTTGGACCTGCATCGAACAAGACATCGTCGAATTCCTCCACGGAATTGCCATAGTTCCAGCGGGCATCCACTTTGTCAGGAATGCACACGGCAAAGCTACAGGAGAGGCGTTCGTCCAGTTGGACAGCGCAAAGGGAGTCAGTTTAGCACTCTCCAGACATAAAGAGATGATGGGCAGGCGTTACATTGAAGTATTTAAGTCGTCTCCAGTGGATATGTCCAACCATCTAGGTCGTGCAGATGCGCGGCGATATATGAATGCTGCGCACATCCACTCGAATAAGGGACTTCCCAGTACATCTGTGATGGGTCAGACGCCGACTCAAGCGTACTCGAGCACCGCGTCTCAGTCGTCACAAGTGTCTGTGGGGAGCTCCGGTGTAGATTATGGCCCGATGTCTTCCTTTCCTCCGAACGCTACCATTGGGATGATGCCGTCCTCAAATGTCGCGAGCCACAACTTCAGCAGCGGAAGCTCTTCGCTTCTTTCTCATCCACATGGAGTTTCCTCCCGGACAGTACTTGATCCAGCATCGACCATTCCCCTGAATCATTCAAGTGTTATCCCTGCGGCCGCGATTGGCTCTTCTTATATCGTTAAAGTTGTAGGACTGCCGAAAAACACGGGGGCGGATGATTTGCTCCCGCTGTTTGATGACTTGGAAATCGTGGGTACAGGTATTCACATTGTTACTCGTGGTACGAATGAGATCGAATGTACAGGTGAGGCATACGTCGAGTTAACGTCCGAAGCGTGGGCGAAGAAAGCGATCACGAGGAGCGGGGCCACTGTAATAGCTGCGACGGGGATCAATCCTGGAAGCCCAATCCCGACGGGGCCAGTTGAAATTCGAAGATCGTCCACTGCGCAGTTGCGGGCGGCCTTAGCGCCCCAGGCTTCAGCCGAGGAAAAAGTTCACGAAAAGCAAAAGGACCGAGGTAAGAGAAACGGAACCGGCCCGAAAGGTACGAAAGGTCACAAAGGGAGTCCGGTAGGCACAAGATATTTTCTTCGAATTCGGATCATTGATGACAAGATGAGAACGGAGGATGTCAGGAAGCTCTTTGAATCATTCGGCACCGGAGACGATGATGTGAAGTTTATCAAAAGTTCTACTGGCAATGGGAATTTGCCCAGTGGTGAAAAGATGCAAAGCAAGGGACGGGTGGCGCGAGTCACATTTCGTTCAAAAGAGGCCAGAGACACGGCGATGTTTTCGATCGAAAAAGGGGCTCTGGGAGGGCAACAAGTTTATCTAGAAGACGGTGGTAATGATTCCCGAAGCCATAAGCCAGCTATTGAAAAATCTTCTGGAGGCGCTGCGGATGGGTCCGTAGAGGGAGGCGATCGGGTAGTTCGCATGCGCGGTTTACCTTACACTTCGACCGACGAGGATATTGTACAATTTTTTGATGGGTATACGATAGCCCCGGGGGGTATATCGCGAGGGAAAGACAGACATGGCCGTGCTAGTGGAGAGGCTTGGGTGACCTTCGTGTCGGAGGAGGACGCGAAAAATGTCGTTTCGACTTTGGACAAAGCTCATATGGGGAGCCGATATATCGAGCTGAAGTTTTAAGAAAAGTACGCGTAAAAGACAGCGGGGAGTGTGCTCCTATAACTCCTCCCTGCTTAGTTCATCGTGTGGGGGAGAATCGGGGGATATCGAATTAGACGCAATACCGTAGACTATTAAAGAGGGAAACATTATCCGAAAGCGTAGAAATTGGGAACTACAAGAATGCTTTCAAGCAGTACCTCTCATAAAACACTTTAACAAGATTGATTCAAGAGAAAGGCGCGAAACGATTTGACAAAAGTAGTTCAGGAAAAAGGAAATAAGCTGGGGAAGGTCCAGAGAGAGATGACGTAGAAACGTAGCCGCTGTCTCGGAGAAGTACCAAATTGTTATAGGACGGTATGGAGAGCACAAAGAGACCCACCCCTCTTCAAAGGACACGGCAGTAACCAGTGCGACATCCCCAGATAATTAGTTTGTCAAGCTCAGAAATCAGATCGCTTGCGACTTTCCGTGCGATTTCTTTAGCCATGGCAGGCACCCTTCAAAAGAGAAATCGCAAGGGAGCGCTCAGGGACAAAGTTGGTTTACAAGTTAATGGGGGCCTATCGAAATCTGATCCTCTACTGATTGATGATCCTCTACTGTTTGATGCCCGGGAATGTGGAAGCTATTGCCGCATGTCTTGGGAGTCGCGGCTCTGGGACGGCAGAACAAAGATATTGTTCTTCTAACCACATCTTCCCTCGTTTGTATTCATCAACCACAATTCACATTCTCAGGTACACACACATGTTTCGCTAAGCTTCGGATCAGCCGCCTCCCTTCTTGAGCAGCAGTTTGACATTAGGAGCGATCATTCCTATGCAGAATAGAATCGCCTTGTCAAGGGTACAGGCTTTCGAGCCCTTGAGCTTCAGATAATGTCCATCAGATTCGGACAAATACATCGGATATCAAACTTGTTGACTGAGAAGCAGATAGAAAGACCAGACTAGTTAATTAATGAATCATGGGAGAGATCATGCAACACACCGACGTGATGGAAGCCTCCTTTTGCTATACACAGCGCCGGAACAGCGCCGACCTTGACTGTGTTTTCATTCGACCAAGAGATAACGTATCATATCTCGATAAATTCCCCAAGCAAAACCTGAACGACATGGCCATTTTCGTCAGAGATCGGATACAAACAGCCTTTCATGCGCATGTACTTGATCTTGTCCATTCCAACTTCGGCATGACCTTCCCGTTTGACAACATGTTGCCTTCTGCGATAAGAAAACACGTTCGGTTCACCATTCATAACTGATGCCATTCTGGCAGCATGCACAACTGTAAAGCGAAGATGAGCGACATCACTCGAATGGACATGCTCCCACAATAGACTTCCAACCTGGCCACCCATTGCTGTACCACACCTGCTATCAACGTGCCTGTTACCCAAGACATACCCATCCAATTTTGCAACAATTACTCGATAGAGGCTCCCAATGTTGGCGGCTAAGGGTGGCAAAATAGCTCCTTCCTCTCCCTTGCCGCGTTCTTCCTCCGGAGTCGACGGTGACCACATGAGTTTCACAAACATCCCAGCTTCAGCAGCAGTGAGTGAATCTGCTTTCTCTGTTGATCCCAGTGCCTCTCTTTCTGGGAGGCGTGAGGTGGCAGCAATATTTTGGTTGGTCACCTCCTGAAGCATGTTCTTGAGACGCGATATTTCTTGATCCTTTCGTTCGACAGTCTCTTGAAGCTCTTGCCATCTCTTCTTTTGAGCAACACGGAAACGCTTGGCGCTCTCCCTGTTTTGAGCTCGTTTAGCGTCAGGAGTGGTCTTGACTCTACTCGGCCTCGAAGCGAGCTTGGCATCATGGCTCGATGAGCTTGGCTCTCTTTGCTCATAATCGTGATCGACATCCATCATTGCGTCATTTGGGGACACGGCGCGACCAGCAAGTCGCATGGACGTGAGGGCGTGCGAGGCAAAGTCGGTGCTGGAAAATCTCTGAGCTGCGTTCTGAAACAACTCTTTTCGAGCACTGCCATGTAGACTGTGAGTGACGGCTTTTCTACCGTCGGCCGGGATGTAGCTCTCGACGCTATTCGAAGCCGATGTATGCTTGGAAGCGTAGCCCCCAAGTGGATTGGACGACAGTGGACGAAGCACCCCAGGACTCGGAACTGGCGAGACTCTCGGAGCTGGAGAGACGCCTGTCTCTGGAAGTGGTGAGATGCCAGATCCCGGAGGGCGGAGTTGCGGAGTATTTGGGGAAGCAACCTGCCTTTGAGAGTGATGGCGGACGACCGGCGAATGGGGCCGATTAGAATCCCTTACAGACGCAGCAGCAGCGGCAGCAGCGGCGCGAAAGCCTGGTTTTATAGAGAAGCCACTCTTAGTGCGACTGAGTCTCTTAGAAGATCCATGGGCTACACCCAGACTAGCACCCACGGCAGGGCCGCGGGATTGGCGATATGCACGTGCATCGGGTCCCGGAGCGTCCGGAAACTGTTCCTTGTTGACGGTAACGTGCGGTACAGAACGAGTTCGGGAGATGTGATGCGAGATGTCGGTGGCAGGAGCCGGCTGCATGGAAGCTGCGAGATGAGAAAGGGAGAGAAGAGACGATGGCGCTGGTTTGGGATCCGTTGCGGAAGGGAGGAGGAGGTTGGCGATGGAGGCGGAGCGAGGATTGGGGTTGTCTT
>NW_005179215.1:59575-61471 GCF_000350225.1 Chondrus crispus
GTTTTTCGGGGCCTTTCCCAGGGGCCCCCCCCCCCTCCTCTTCTTTTTTTTTTCCCAAAAAAAACACCCCCCCCCCCCCCCCCCCCCCCTCGCCCCATCTCCCGGCTCCGCTAGAGCGGAGTCAGTAGTCGCTATTCGAAACACGTGCTGTTTCAAATCCCAGGCCTGGTCTTGAGACGCTCAACCATCCTGATCCCGCTCAACCACGTATTGCAGTACTCATTTATACCCCATCCAGATGCACATCGTATGGATCCCATCTCTCGCCAACCCGCCTTCCCTCATCCCCCACTTGCAAGAACCCCCCATTCCCCAATACGATGACGTGCTCCGTACATAGTATGTACGTACTACATACGGTATCTACAGTGCTGTAAGTCCGGGGCACACTCTTCGCTTTGGCCTGTGATCAAGTAATGCTTTGCATCCTGGCACTGAACGTACCGGATCTTTATTAGTTTGGACCATCGCCCCCATAATCCACGCGTGTTCGTGCGTATTTCTACGCATGACGACGTTGCTTGACGTAAACCGTTTTCATTGCATATACGCCCCCAACGAGCCGAACGTTACGCTGCATTCCGCTGCTACTGCTACTGCCGTCAGTCCAGTCTATGACAGTCTACAACTTCATGCAACGCGGGGTCGCACAAATGCAACCGAACCGACCTTTTACGCTGTGATGTAAAACATCACGTATTTCGCCGCAATAAAACGGGGACTAAGACCCCACGTTTTCCACATAGCCAAAGGCATTCGACAAGCCTGTGAGAGCCTCTGGTGACTGACCGTGCATAGGTCTTGCTCGCGTCGAGAGTGCGTGAGGGTAAACGCAGTTGGGATGCATAAAAAGTTGAGGACAGCATGCGATTCCGTCAGGGCTGCGTGCGTTTCGACTAATGTCGTGGCGGGGCAGTCGTAGCAAAAGTAGTGAGGCAGTTCGGCAAAGAGCATGTATCCATGATACGCAGCGTGAAGAGGAGCCGAATCAGCGATCGTAGGGAGGTGCAGCTGTTTGGGAAGCTGCACAGAAAGCAATACGGACAGCTATACAGAAGGCTACACAGCAAGCGCACCCATGGCATGCGCAGAGCGGTGATGTCCTTCATTCCAGTTCGCCAAGTGCTCTCACAGGATTGGTTCCTTTCTCGTGTCAGGACTTGTTCGATGTTCACGGCATTAGCGCATACCTCACGAGTGAGCTGGAAAAAGGCAGTAACTGCTACATGGAATGCACGTGTAACCGATGGTTTTGAGATTCGATAATAGTACAGTAGGGACCACGATATAAGAGCACCCCGTGCCAACCCTTCATACTGGTCTTAATCCGAGGTTGCTACTATTCAAGAATCTCGCACAGGATGCCCATTTTGCTCCTTAGAACGCTGTAACGCCTCACCAATAACCAGTTGCCTGGACCTGTGCACGGAAGCCCTCCCTCGTAAGCACGCGAACACGCTTCTCACTCTCCGCAACAACATCCCTACTTCTGTTATATTGCAATCATGAGCAATTGTTTCTAGCGGTAGCAATAGTGTATTCAGACCAACTGATGTCGGTATAGTGGCGCGTTCTTCCCCAATATATGTTTGTTTCGTCACTAACCTCCTCTACCGCCGCGGAGAAATGGAACAGGCGGACTGTGAGCGGGACTTCTAAGATGCGTTTGAACTACCAGCCGAGAAAAGGCCTGTTTGATTGGAATTGCATTGTCTGATGGGGCTTGAAGTTATGATACCGTGCCAAGCGAAAACGGTGCTCTTACTGCGAGGTCGGTCTTATTCAAAGTGCTCTTATATCGCGGACCCCCCCCTGTAACGCACTTCATATTTGAGTCGGAGAAAATGGTGCGTCGAGAGGTCGTGGGGCCCGCACTATTTCGGTTGTGCAATATTG
>NW_005179215.1:61970-105401 GCF_000350225.1 Chondrus crispus
ACGCCGTCGTCGCGCTCCCACTCCCCCCAAACAACCCGTGGTTTTATTAGCAGACCCTCGTTGGAGTCCCGCCCGCGCGTTCACTGGTTAAAAAAGCGTTTAAGTTCTATCCCCATATCCCGCCATCACAGCAGATATGTCCTACGCGACCGATTTGCGCGTCGGCGGCAAATGGCGCTTGGGCCGTCGTATCGGCGCCGGTTCTTTCGGAGACATCTACATAGGCGTCAACATCCAAACAAACGAAGAGGTTGCAGTCAAGTTGGAGAACGTCAAGACCAAGCATCCCCAACTCATTTATGAGAGCAAGATCTACCGCTACCTTAACATCTCTCCCAACGGACAACCGGTTGTCGGTATTCCGAAAGTTCGCTGGTATGGCTGTGAGGGCGAGTACAATGTCATGACTATCGACTTGCTGGGCCCTTCGCTGGAGGACTTGTTCAACTTTTGTCACCGCAGGTTTTCTCTTAAAACTGTACTTATGCTTGCCGATCAAATGATTCAGAGAATTGAGTACGTTCATTCGAGAAGCTTTCTGCATCGCGATATCAAGCCAGACAACTTTCTCATGGGTTTGAGCAAGGAATCAAACACAGTTTATGTCATCGACTTTGGGCTCGCCAAGAAATATCGTGACCACAAGACGCATGTCCATATTCCGTATAGGGAGAACAAGAACCTTACAGGTACTGCTCGTTACGCGTCTATCAACACTCACCTTGGCATCGAACAGTGCCGTCGCGATGATCTCGAATCATTGGGTTTTGTCCTCATGTATTTCAACCGGGGTGCTTTACCCTGGCAGGGACTCCGGGCCGCCACCAAGAAGCAGAAGTATCAGAAAATCTCAGACCGTAAGGTCTCCACCTCTATCAACGAACTCTGCAAAAACTACCCCCCAGAGTTTGCCACATACCTCCGGTACTGCCGGTCTCTTCGCTTCGACGATCGTCCGGACTACGCATATTTACGCGGTCTTTTCCGCGACCTCTATCTTCGTGAAGGCTATGCAGATGACTCTATTTTTGACTGGACCCTTATGAAGAATCAGGATGGCAGTGGTGCATCAGCGAATCCCGCCGCCCAGGCTTCGGCTCCTGCCCAAGGGGGCCATGTCTATACGCCGCACGGCCCCGATGGACAAGACATGGGTCAGCAAAACGTGGTTGATAGTACAGGATTGCATCACCCACATGGGGCGGGTGGAGTGCCGCCCTACAGTTACCATCTGACGCCCACGCTGCCCGGGCCCCCGCTCCCGCACATGCACCACAACCCCTCCATGATGAAGACTACAGGCAACGGTATGCCGTCTTCAAGCAATCGGCGTGGTGACCCAGGGGCGGGGGGTTCCCGACCGGTAGATGCGAGAAAAGATGGTAATGGCCAGCAAAGGATTTCACGGATGCGCATACCATCTCTTGGGAGGCGTTAGACCTATCATATAGTTTGACGTCCGTCTTATGTGTGGTTTTCTTAACTATGCAGTCCTGTCAAGAGAAGAACAAACCTGTTTTAATGTTGTGCTTCTGCTTATTCCGTTCACAGTTGTTGTTCTTACGTGTGTTTGTTTGTTCCCCTTCTAAAGGACATCGACTTAGTGTCGCTGTAGTCTATATTCAGCTTCTGTCCGTGTCAACACTTCTGTTGAGTGAACGTAAGCGTTCTGAAGGCAAGCGAAAGTAATACTGCGTATGCCCTGTCGTTTGCTACGTGCTGCGGGTGAGCATGTTCTCAACTTCAATGATTTCTGAACTGTTTGAATGGCACTCGGAACGCCATTCCTCGCAATGTTAGCGATCTGCAAGTTTTCTTTCGTACTTGGACTCGTACTCTGAAGTAGTTAGGCGCGGTACAAGGTGCTGTCTTTACCGGTATTTGTGTCGGCATGTGCAGTTTTTGGCTGTGCGGCCACCGTTTTCAAGCCCACGGCAGCCCAAGAAGGGCAGAGTCATGGGACGTTGTGCTGAGAGGGTTTCATGTGCTCCGCAAGGGAATGTATTTTGGATCTGACTTTCCGTGCGCACAGCTTAGCTGTCAAATTATGCAGAACGTTAGAACTTTGAATGACAACTAAAAGTTTGGCCACGCGCCCCAATCAAAGAACATATACCGAATGAAATGTATCTACTGTACAGTAGAGCCAAACCGCGAGTGATGATGAAATGCGCAAAAACAAATAAAAATAATAGTATCTGTCAGTAGATGCGCACGTACAGTAGAAAACCGGTCAGCGCGCACCAAATTCATATCCACACAGTAAAGTCGTAATTCACTAGGAAATGCGCAGTACAGTACCTTTACCGCATTTATTGATTAAAATCAAAGAGAACACAATACATTACCCGTACAGTACTCTAAAACAAACCACGTAAATGGAAGGAGATGCGCACGTAACACCTCCCTACTCCGTGTCACTGTCATCAAACAGTGCACGACGCGTGCCACTAGACATGCGAACGCGGCGATTTTCTGTGTTTTCAACGTGTACACGGCGCCTCTTTCGCATCTGACTGGTTGATATGGCCCGTAGGCGATTACGTACACCAGTGCTGTGCTGCCCGTCCTCGAAGCGGAGAGGGCGGGCCCTGACACTCAGATTAGTCAACGCCAGGCACGCTTTGAACACGTGCTCGTACAATCCCTCTCCCCAGCGCCACTTATGAGAAAGTACAGTCCATAAACTGCACATTCTCCCAAAGTAGTTTTCTACTATGACACGATCAGAAGATACTTGGCGATTGTAGTCCACGTCGTCCAATGACAGGGTTGAACGTGCCGGGGTTCGCACCGGGTGCACCACACGTAGATCTTCGGCTGCACCTTGATATCCCTTGTCCGCCAGTATGGCTCAGTAGTCATCCATAAATTCGCTCAATCGTCCCTCATCTGTAAACCGCAAATCACGTACCCCCTTTTTAGATGCCTCCTCATGAAAGGGTCTATTACGACGAAATATCTCCAGATCTGACACGGAGCCCGGATAGTGCTCCGTGCACCCAATAGCAAGACCAGTAGGCAGTACTGAAACTTCCACTTTGTACCCATACAGCTTATGCTTACCGGAGAAGTATCGCTTCCCTTCTGATATATTTCCACTTGGACGATTGCTCTGCTGAAAAGTGACGTCGACAGCATATCTCGCGTATTCAAAATTCGAAAACACCCGGTCCTCCAGACGACACTTGGCCATTGTCCATTTTTCCTCGACGCGTGCCACACATATATCATACATGTGTTCTGATATCATACGTAGAAATCCAGTTATTAAACGTTCGAATGTAGAACATTTAACAGAAAATAGACGAGCTGTAAAGTTCCATTGCTGACCATGCTTGAGTACAGTAAGTGTCATGAAGAGAACATCTTGGGCCTTGTACTGTGTTCTTTTACCTCTGCCAACATTCCAATTCTTTGACACGTAGTCTTCAATCATAACCCATAGTTCGAAGAATTGAGAGGAATCAAAATTACACATTGCCTTAATAGATTGAGAACCTCCGTCATTATAAAACGTGTCATAAATCGGACAATTGGAGTCGTTCTCATCATCGCTGGCGACCACGTCGTCATCAATGTGATCGACGATCTCATTGACGTGTCGGTTGGTGATGTCCGAAAGAGCCTGAACAGCGCGGGAGGGATTCATTTTTGAAATAGTAATAGAGTGGGAGAAATGAGGAGCAGCTGCAAGAAGTGGTTTTTCTATATCAACTGCGCAGTTGTTCCATTTTATAGTGTTTAGTTTGAGTAGACTGAAACTGCGAGGCATATCTCACAAAAAGGCGGGCTATCCCGTTTTTGAAAGTTGACTCGCAATTGTAGATATGATGCACAACTTATGCTATAATCTGCGTTGCTGTATTATTTGCACACTTAGTTTACTTTTCTACTGATATTCCCCAAACTCAAAGTGCTTTCACGCAACTGCAATACTTGAGGTTACTGTACGTAGTTACCCTAGTATACCATGATACGGTCGGATTGCTAGGTTAGGGGGCTAGAAACGAGGAACGCGGATTTCAAGCTGATTACAGTGTCATCTGGGTGTCCCTACACTCATGACAAAACGGCTCACACCGGGTTGCTTGATCTTCACTTCACCTGTGATTTGTGTTGTTAAACGGACGCAGGGGGCGTATTAATTGCGATCCGGCGAACCCATAATGTCCTCTATTACGCAGTCTCATACATAAGGGTTTATTGTTGTTTCTCGGCGGAGTCACAATGAATTAAAGGCACCATATGCTTCGCATTAGTAGACTACTGCGAAGAAGTGTAACCATGCCAACTGGAATTGCGCAATTTCTTTCGTCCGAGATCGACAATGAGATATGAAATCCTTCGTGAGAAGCGGAGGTGAGGCCGGCTCTATTTAATGGTGGCCCACACCGACACCAATCAATCCAGCAGAATTTATTGCAGTACTTCCGTTCATGGAAGCTGTCGTTCAGGAAATTGCATCTTAATCCGGGATGGCAGAGCTGTATGCCCGGCTGTATCTCTGCTCGATGTACAGTACAATTGCTTCGCTAATGGGATGAAAATTGCTATTTCTTTAAAACCTAGAATTATTGAGGTAGACTTAGGTCAGGCGGTCGCGAATGAATGACAGAGCAAGGAACTTCTGTACAAGCCTCACATCAAGGAATCTTACCTGGATGTCTTCAGAGCAAAAGCAAAACGTTACGAAAAGAGGGAGGTAAACCCTAGGACCAAGTCAACTTCGCCCATTCACAGATGGTTTGGCTGCTCTTGCTGACTTATTCTTGTTGGCTCGGCGCAATGTTGACATCGTTCTATTGACCTTTTTGTTGCGAGACTTGGCGTTTCTCATTTCACGCAAAGTCTTTTCATCAATTGAGGCAGAGCTCTCTGCCAATGCCGTAAATAAAAACGGAGTACGTCGTGGAATTGTGGCGAGAACTTTATCCTCGTTGGTCTTATGCTTGAAAGCCTGAAGCTTCTCTTGTGCCGTTTGGAAGTGCTTGACCGTCTCCATCGCAGCCTTCCTCTCTGCAGCAACACTGTCCTTAGGTGCGCGTCGGCCCTCTTCCGGTCTGTCAAATTCATCGAGCAAATCGTGATAGTTGTTGTTGCTTTGATACACAGGCCGGGCCCATCGCTTCATGAGCTTGTCAGCAAGGCGCCGATTTGACGGAATATCATCCTTCATAGAAAGAAAATGAATAAGCTTTCCAAGTCCTTGTGAACTATGGAGCCTTTCAACCCAATCGCTGTCGACTGGGATGTCCAGGAGTATCTGCAGCATAGTGCTGCGAATCTCCACGTTTGGAAGGGCGCCATCTGGCATGGGGTCCAGCCAGGCCTTGACAATGGCAAGAAGCATATTATCGAGTAATATTTCTCTGTGGCTAACTTTCATGGCCATAAGCTCGACATCCCTTAACATTTTCAGCTTGTTAAGAGCGGGCTTGCCTGACCTATATGCTTTGATATCTGCATCTCGGGCGCCCATCATGCTTTCCAAAAAGGCAATGCACTCCGATTCAATCTTTTTCGGGTCAAGTTCCTTGCGCCTCGGACGACGAAGGGCCTTGTTATCTTCAATAGCCCTCTCGATGGCGTTGAGGGATTTTCTCGAGCGTGGAGCTTCCTCCTCATCTGGGTCAGCCTCAATCTCGTCACTGACATGCATTCCACCCTCAGTCTTGATGATATCATCGTCGTCATGGCCAGCTTTCCTGGCTAGATCGTCATCAATAAAACCGTCTTCATCTCTGTCATCACCCCGACGCAAACGAGCTTTCTTCGACTTCTTGCTCGATTTTGATGATGAATTGGATGCCCTGTTCCTGTGGTCCGTTATTGGCCCTTCGTCAGAGTCGTAATCTGGGTAATCAGGGTTCTGGCGCTTGGAGGGTCGGCGACGAAGACTCTCCAGCTCATCATCGTCATCGGAATCAGAAAACTCAATAGGACGGCGTGAGGTAGCGGGCAAAGAGGCTCCTTTGGACGGCAAGTCATCTTCAGAATCAGAATCAGGCATGACTGGGGCCCGTCGAAGACCCGAAGAGGATGAAGAGGGACGAGATGCGGAGTGGTTTTTCGATGCAGGGGATGCTAGCTTACGTCGGAACTCTTCCTCTTCACCAGAGTCCAAATCAGAGCCGAAGACCTCATGAAGGACAATGCCATTGGGATCGGACATAGCGGCGTGGCGGTGAGGAGTCCACAACAACTGCGAATTCTGGAGAGATAACAAGGACAGCAACGGCCCACGCAGCAAGGAGAGACGACGGTTTTGTGCCGCAAGGTTGTGGAACAGGAGACGCAAGGTGAGTCGGGACCAGGATGCGGATGCCAGAAAGGAGGCGCTTCAGGTGCGTGGGGGTCGGGACGTAGGGTATGTAAACGAATGTGAAAAATGAAGGACACCAGAAAAGTTGGGTTGACGATGACGCACAAGGACTGGTGGCCTATTGATATACGCCAAGTGGGCGTAGATGAAGTGGTTACAGGCTTTTAGGAGACTTTCTTGGCTCGGACAGGCTGAGCGGTCGCTGATTAGTGCACCCTTGAACAATGCGTCTCAAGCGTTACAGTTTCAGCTACGAATGCCCAGGCTCTCGCCCTAAACCAGACAGAAATCATCCGTATAATGCTCCCTTCAGATCTCTTTCAAGGGGTGCAATATGTTGTATACCGCACTGCAGTACTGCCCAAATAAAGAACAAGCGATAGTGCCTGGATTTGCAGACGGTACTACACAGCGCACTATAACACCACAGGCACTAATGTTCCCAACAGGCTTCAATTCGATTCGATTAAGAACGTCTATCATGTAAGGCACTGAACTACTGTAACAATAAAGACCGTTCTCCTTGGCACTGAGAAACTGTCGACCCCGAAAGTGTCGACCCCGAAATTGCCGAGGCAACCATTGTCTCAACTATCGCTCCTCCGACCATGTAACACATCTAGTCAAGCGTCATTCTGCCGACGCAGCCATGCGCCGCTGCTTGAAGCTGCCTTTCCCATTTCGCGCACCTCGTCCCCCCAAACTGTCTAAAACATATTCCATTCGCGACACAGTCTCCAGTCAAGTCGGGCCGTGTCTGCCGTATCGAATCATCCTCCCCGCCCTCACCTGCATAAGTTCTCGTGCGCACGAATGGGGAAAACGCTCCAGTAGGAAATTTGCTGCCTCCTCGTCCTTCTTGTAAAAGAAAAGCAGTTGCTTTGTATTGAGTTAGTATCCTCTTCGTAAATGTTCATGCTCAACTTACAACGCAGTAGAATTCTCCGACGCAATGCCAATTTTTATGTAAACGTGTAAAGCTGCTGTGGTTGGAGAGTGGGACGTCGTTGTGTCAGTGTGTAGCGGCTCGCGGTCGAAGTTGAAACAGTTGCGGTAGTTCCTCGTGGTCCCAGCCGATGTTCGCTTGCACACACTACCCTTTTACTGTATGTGCATATGTGCATGCACATGCCTATAATGTGGCCTTTTCGCCGAACAATGTACAGGAATCATTTTTAAAGGGAAATTGTAGTGTCTAGCTACAGTAGTGTCTATGTGATGCCAAGAACTCGTCCGATGCCTCCGACCACCGGTCGTGGCGGAGGCGACGGCGCCTTTATTTCCTACTGAGTAGATAGCGCCTTATTGGCATTGTCCTATTTGTACTGTGTCTTGTCTGGATGGAACCACAGTCTAGAGTAGACGACAGGCGATTTGCTTCTTATATGAGGTCAGGCATGGTCTGGGGCAGCTCCACCTCTGCAATAGCACGGCGACAAACACAATGCATCCATACAAACGCTGACGGTAGACTACTGTGATGTTCGTGGTTTTCTCTCAGCACGACGTGGTGATGCAGCGCTATATCATACAGTACATCGGCGTGGGGCCAGCCGGCTTGCTGTCGATTCCGTTGCTGGATGATGATGGTCTGGAGGTGTTGGGTCCACGTGTTGTTTCGAGGAAACCTAATATTCTAGTACATTTTTCGCAGGTTAGGGAGAAATTAGTCGCAAGCAGAGAAAACTTGCGACTGGCTTGCATACGTAATATCTACATGTCTGTCTCCCTGGTTGGACCCTTCTGGACTTGTTTTCGTGTCCCCCAACATTTGGCACAGTCCCTAATCCCCACACAGACAATATCTATATAACGCTATATAACCCAATGCCTGCAGCACCTGCAAGCTCTCTCTCTACTTGAATTCGTCCAAGCTGCTCACCTCTTTCTCCAGCCAACAGGTCCCATCCCGATTTTTTTTTCCTTTCAAAGCCTCGATCCGCAACCCGCGCTCAACAAACACCATGGTCTATCAATTGAAAGCAGCCGATGAGTTTGATTCAATTTTGGAAAAGAATCACGTCGTGGTCGCCGACTTTTTCGCTGAATGGTACGTTTTATCACTTCTAATTTCGCGAATGCACACACACGCGCCTCGCTTTCCTGTTTCTCACAAAGTAGGACTCTGTTCGTATCGTTATGGTGCGTTGGTCCGCTTTAAACGCAGGTGCGGGCCTTGTCGGGCAATTGCTCCCAAAGTAGAAAGCATGGAGAAGGATTACACGGAATTGCCGGCTGAGAATTCAACCACCGCCCCTGTTACTAACCTCGAGACTGGAGACGCAGGGGTGCCACCACCAGATACCTTACAACCACCCGCCAACTCTGAGGTCCTGACAGCAGAGGCAACTGTCTCGTCACCGAAGAAGGAAAAGATTAAGTTCGTCAAAGTTGACGTTGATAGCTTATCTGAGCTGTCTGCAAGAATGGATGTCACCGCTATGCCGACCTTCTTGATTTTCGTTAATGGTAGGCTGCACAAGACTATCATCGGAGCCAACGCACCTTTGCTTAAAAACAGTGTTCAGGATGCACTTGTTGAATATGTCAAATAGAGGGTCACGTCTGCGATAACGCACGGTACTATCTCTTGTTCGTGGACATATGACTATTCCTTTGTGGTGCTTACTGGTCGGTACGAGTTCCCCCGAGGTGCGTATAAGGTGGGCAGGATGTCGAGCACCACAATCTGCGACTTCCTAGACTACGCAGGGTTTAGATTGAAGGAGCTTTGCAATAGCAGAACTTTGGGAGTCGGATCGCCACATAGCATTCACAATAAACGCTACAAAGGAACTCCTCTTCCCGGAGGCTATGCTCGAATGCACAAATAAACACTCATTGAACACACGCAGTCTCGAAGTTTCGTGATGGTTTCCACGAGTGACTCTTCATTGGATTGGATCATTCCGCTCTGAGCCGCGGGTACTGGTATGATGACTGGACAACATCTCGAGATTCACGGGCGACACTGTTTGCTCCCTGTGAGTCAATCTTCCTTTCCTTTCACCCCTCTGATTGGCGTCATTCACATATGTATGTAGTCTATAAACGACGAGACTACCAAAAAAAAGGATCACGATAGCAAGCACATGTCAGGACTCTAAAGGAGGTCATGGATGAGACCTTTGAGTTCAACCGGGGAGTCCCACAGCCGTACCTCGGCGAGAGGTGGCCGCTCTAGAACCTTTCTATGCAAAGGAAATCCTTTTCTCGCGAGCACCACACCTTCGCTCCCCATACGTAAGACTGGGCAATGGTCGTTCCCACCGTCTCCAACATAGACGATACGCCAGCTATCGTATTCGTCGCGGATAATTCTCTGGAGTACTTCTCCCTTACAAAGATTTGCCGGGCATCTGTTACATTTGTGTTGTTTCTCTGGGTCATTCGGATCGATAAAAGGCCGTAATGATATGAAACCAGGCTCCTCCACTGTGGCAGGATTTGTGAAAATGCCACCCTCGAAAACTTGATCGTGGGGAAGATCTGCCTTCTTGAGGCAGGCGTGAATGAAGAGCGTGTTGGCATCTGACAGTACAACACTGCGCGCAGTCGGCGTAGATGCAATCCTACGCAAAACTGCTGCCGTTTCCACAGGGAAAAACGCCTCTGCAGCTGCGCTTAAAATCTCTTCTGGAGTCTTGCCCAATTCAAAAAGTGACATCAACCCGTTGGAAATTATGGTAGTCCATAGGTGAGGCCCTGCGCTTTTGCAAATGATAGCGCGTTGACGTGCTAACACTTCTGGTGCTAGTATCTGGAAAACGAGCGTGTCCGTGTTGTCCAAAACGACGGTATTATCAAAGTCCCACACGAAAAGAGAGCGCACCGTCATGGGAATGAAATGCGTGCCGTTTCTACCGCCGCACGCAAAAACGGGCACCGTTCGTCTTCTTCAGGTTCCATGTGCTGCCTGTCTCCATTCTGCAGAGAACATATCCCGCGTGCGTGAGTATTGATCACTACAGGGGGTCCGACGCTATAGTGCTACCCCATGACAGACCTCGACATATGGCACTATTGCGTGAGTGGCACTATACAAAAAGCCCAAAACACAATCATTAACAGACATTAGAGCATCTCCACCGCGGCAGCAAATTCGGTCCAAATATGATATTTACCAAATCAGGGCAAAGTTTGGTCTCCACTGCGATACAAAAACGCAAATGGTTTCGTAAAACGAATTCTAAATCGGCGTTTGGAGTTTTTCTCATGGCAAATCAGGCCGATTTGCAAAGAGATATACAGGAGTTGTCGTCTTGTGTATAAGGTGCGAGGAGTTTTGGGGAACGATGGTCGCGGACCCCGCCGTAGGAGGCCGGGGTCACACTTTAATATGAGTGTGATTTAGGGCTAATCTGTGGTGCCCTTACAGTCTGCGCTGATGTTCTCGTGGTCGCGCAGTGGTGTTGTGGTGCCCTTACAGCCGTGGGTGCGCGGCTGCGAGACGAGGCGTATGCTGTTGAGGTGTTTGGCATAGGTTTGCCGCGTGAGCGGTTTGGTGAGGCAGTCCGCTCGGAGGTCTGCAGATGGTTCGTAGGTTGGTAATATTACCTTGTCGCGTGTCAGTTGCTGTAACACGTGGTATCGTACGTCGATATATTTTGTTTTGCGTGTGGGCGCGGACGCCTCGGCGCCGGCGATTGCGCCTTGGTTGTCCATATGTAGCGCCGTCGTGGGGAGTTTGGTGCCGGTAATTTCGGTTGTGAGGTTGCGCAGCCATTTCGCGTGCTGCGCGGTTACGCTTGCGGCTATGTATTCGGATGCAAACGTGGAATCCACCACGGTCCTGATGCGGCGGGACGACCATGATATGGCGTTATTTCCGTAACAAATGACGTTGCCCATCGTCGATTGTCGGGTGTCGTGGCACCCGGCGAAATCTGCGTCGGAGAACGCGGATACGCGATGGGGACCTGCTGTGTATATTAGGCCGTGGTGGATGGTGTTGAGTAGGTATCTCGCGACGTGCTTGAGGGCCGTCCAGTGACGCCCTGTGAAGTGTTTGGTGTGTCGGGATAACACACAAGTGATGTAGGCGAGGTCGGGTCGGGTGGAGTCGACTAAGTATCGCAATATGCCTATCGCTCGGGCATAGGGATATTTTTTTGTGTCTAGGCATGTTTCCTGTGGGTTAGGGGCGTGCAGCTTCATGCCGGAGAGGTATGGGGTGTGGGCGCGCTTGGCCTTGTCCATACGGAGGAGGTTTACGAAGGACCGGGCCAAGTGTGGTTGGGAGATGTGCAATGCGCCGTTGTGTGACCAGTTCAATGACCAGCCGATTAGGTGAGCAGCAGTGCCGAGGTTTTTGACGCGGTATTTCTGCCTGAGATCGGCCAGCAGGCTTTTGTACATCCTGTCGCTGTTAGTGCCGACGGCGAAGTCGTCAATAGTTACCGCCATGATCAAAAATTTGTCCCCGTCGCGTTTTCGGTAGACGTTAGGGTCGCCTTTGAGCTGTGTGTAGCCGTGGGTGATGAGATGTCGACGGAGGCCGTCGCTGTATACACGTGGGGCTTGTGGCGTGCCCCAGAGGTTTTTTTTGTATGCGGGCGACCATGCCTGGTCGAGTTGGTGTACCGTTGAAGTGTGGCAGTGGTGTGACGTAGAGTGGTGTTTTGCCGCAGTACGGTTCGTGGAGAAAGGCGCTTGTGAGGTCTATGTGTCTCACGCGGATGCCGTGTGAAACGCATACGGCGAGGACAAGTCGCATGGCGTCTCTATCGGTAGAGAATGTCGACACGGCTCGTGCGTCGTAGTGTATGCCCGGCGTAAGTCTATTTCCAGGGTAAGCACACCGTATTTTATGCCCGATGACGTTTCCGGTCTTGTCTAGCTTGTAGCTTAGATTCACTACCGGTGAGAGTACTTTGGTCTTGGGCGGGAGCGCTGCACGGGGGACGTAGGCGAATGTCCCGAACGAGGAGTGCATGTTTGTTTCCTTGGCGTACGCCGTAGCCCACGCATCGGCGTCGGGGGCTGCTCGTGCCTCGTACAGATTGCGTGGTGGTTTGGGGGGTGGCTTGCGCACGGTAGTGTTGTCCGATGTGATTTTTGTGTGGCTTACCAGGTTGGCTTCGGTTGGTATGACGTGGTGGGCGTTCACCCTTGGGTGAACTACCTCCGCAGGTGGTAGTGGGTGGGCATACCGAAGGCTTGGGTCAAATTTGGGGTTGTAGGGTCTGAAATTGACTATGCGCGCAGTCATCAGTTGTCCGTTCCGGGGGTTAAGTACTTTGTAGTGCCGGTCGTCTGCTGGGTAGAGGTATCGTACTAGTATACCGCGGTTATCGCTTTTCTGTTTGATTGCGCGTACGTCCGGTATGAAGCCGTACTCGCCGAACATGCGGTAGTTGCCGAGGAAGAGACTACGATGGGGAAAGGGGGAGTATGCGTGGCGATACCGTGTCCAGACTGCTCTGGGGATGTCTTGGATGGTGGAGTGGTAGCATGAGTTGTGCTTAATGGTGGTGTCTAGTAGGCACAGTGCCCAGTACTTCTGGAACGGTAGTTTGGCTGCGGTGAGTGTTGCTCTCATCCTCTGGACGAGGGTCCTGTTGAGTCGTTCTGATACTGAGTTCTCTTGCGGGGTATGAGGCGTGGTGGGGTCGAGGTGTATACCCATGGACGGCAACAGTCCGATGAGCAGTTTGGTGAGGTATTCTGCCGCGTTATCGCATCGTACCCGTGCGACGGGGCGGTGGAAGTGCCTGGGGAGGCGCGTTAGTATAGAGCGGATGTGGTTGCCGGCGTCCGCGCGACGGCGTAGGAGTACGATGGTTGTGAAGCGTGTATGCAGCTCGGTGAAGGAGAGGAAGTACCGGTGGCCTTCGGGGGTGGCTGGGAACGGTCCGGCCATGTCGGTTGTGATCGTGTGCCCGGCCGGGGGCCGCGTGATGTGGTCATGGTGGGCGGCGCGTTGCATGTGTCCTACACTGCAGCCGTGGCAGTGAATGGGCACTTGGCGTTTTTTTATTGACGCTGGGAGGCCCAGTGGGATGGGGAGTGTGGCCATTTTTTGGAGCGTTGTCGGGGATGTGTGGTTCATCCTGAGATGCCACGTGTAGAGGTCGTTCGCGGCTTCCCGGAGAGTTGGTGGTATGTCGGGGAGATGGTATGGGAACCGGGCGATGTGTGTCGTTCGGTCTGTGGCGACTCCGCGGTGGCGGGGGGGGATGTTGTGGGGTGGTTTTCTTGTTGTGAAGGCCGTGGGTGTTGGGCATGGTGGCTGTGCTGGGGTCTGTTGTATTGCCCGTTGGGTGGGTGGTCTCGGTTTTGCTTTGGTGAAATAATCGTCGATGGAGCGTTTCGGTTCGTGCGTGTTGTGGCACTCTGCCGGGGGGTCTCGAGACTCGAGTTGTAGCGGTATGCCCGTTGGTGACGTCTTGGCCGTGTCACTCAGCGTTATGCTGTACAAGCCGTTGTCAAGGGTGAAATGCGCGAATGCGTTTTGTGGGGTGGGGGTGTGGGATGGTATCATATAGCCGCCGTGAGGCGTGAACACTACGTGGCAGTCATTTTGTAGAGTGACTTGTGCTACTGATAGTAGGTTTTTGGAAAAGGTGGGGATTGTGATGGCGTGCGGTACGCGGAGTGTGGCTCCTCGGTGGTCGTGAAGCGTGACGGAAGACGTATGAGTGCCTCTAGCTCCGGAGCTGTTTGGGAGAGCCGTGGTAGAGTGTTGGCGACGGGCGTTAGTAGGCGCATATCGGAAGAAGGATGGTGTGCATCCAGAATCGAGGTAGTATTTGTGAGACGGGTTGTGCTGTACCTGTGCCATGTCCTCTTCATTGTCGCTGCCTTTGTGCTGGTCGGGCTCCTCCGTGTGCTCCGTGTTGTATGGGGAATAATGGCAGTCATTGTAATCCTCGGGTTCTTGTATGTGCAGAGCGGCGTTGGCGCTGTTGCGTGCGCGGTTGAATGCGTCGGTTCGGCGGAAGCCACCGCGGCCCCTGTCGCGTGGAGGGTTGTATCCTGCCGTCTGCGCGGATCGCCCTTGGTTGTAGCCTTGGTACGGGGTGCGTCGTTCGTGTTGCAGTTTTTGGAGCTGCTGGCATTCGTTCGTGTGGTGTGAGTTGGAATGGTGGAAAGTGCACCAGGTGCGGGTTGTCCTGGTCTTTCGTGGGTTGATGGTTTCGGCTGCTGGTATGAATAGGTCTAGCAGCTGTCGGAGTTCACGGATAGTGGTCGTTCTGTGCGCGAGCAGGCTCGGTATGTGCTGGCGGAGGGCCGGGCGTGATGCCAGCCCACGTATGATGTATGCTATGGTGACGCGTGCGTCTGAGAGTCCTGGAACTTTGGCGCGTAGCATGGCTTGGCGGTGACTGAGGTGTCGGGTGATGTAATCTTCGATGGTCTCGCGCGGTTTGATGGTGATCGTCGTGGCTTTGGCTCGTAACCTTTCGTGTTCTTCGGGTGTTTCGTCCTCCTCATAGTGTGTCTTGATGTTGGCCAGCATGTCGGCTGGCGACAGCTGGAGGACGTCATATCCTATGATGCATAAAGTTTCCGGTGAGATCGTCGAGCCGATGATGCGGCGGACCTGGGCGATCTCCTTGGCTTGTTTCTGTGTCTGTTCAGGGTCGGCGCTGGGGCTGGCCGGGCCGCCCTGGACGGTGAGTTCGGTCAGACCGAGTTCCTGGATGTAGTTCGTAACAGCGAATTGCCAGATATCATAGTTGTTTTTCGTGAGGGTAGGGATGGGAATCGTGTATGGGGACGTCATGTTTGGTGTGCTGTCGGCCGTTTGCGGCGCGTTGTGTGTGTTGATGTTGTCGAGGGGTTCCTGCGCGGTGGCGTTGGCGTATAGATTGTCGATGTGCTGTCGTAGGCTGAATCGCCTCGAGCGCAGGACGCGCTGGATGGCGTGGTCCAGAGTGGAGATCGTCACGGGGAGCGAGGCCACTCGGAGATAGGGTCCATAACCTAAGGTGCGAGGAGTTTTGGGGAACGATGGTCGCGGACCCCGCCGTAGGAGGCCGGGGTCACACTTTAATATGAGTGTGATTTAGGGCTAATCTGTGGTGCCCTTACAGTGTAGACAAGTTTATGCTGATGAAACAGACTATCTAAATAGCGAGGATGACCACTGTGGTGGCATGACACGATGCGTACGATGGTGTAAGCCTTCAGTTGCCACGTGTGGCTGTTTGTGGTGTAAGAATAGTTTACACCTGCAAGTACGGCGCTGGCGCCGTTGACTGTCTACAAGTGGCGTTCGAGACCCGCTGTTTTGCGACGGCGGGCATGCCTCTCTCTTTCCCAAGAGAGTCCCCAGCAATTCTGGCGGTAGGCACTTTCAAGCGGTCAAAAGAATCGGACCAAACACTCTCGCGAGTGAAGCAACGAACACAACTAGCTCTCCCCCTCACTTTTCCCTTCACCTCTGCACAGCGACTGTTATGGCAGATAATCCATTCGCCACAAGCAGCGCGCTCGTCCGGGAGGTTTTGGTCAAGGCCGCCGAAATTGGTAAGGGGAAATCACTCGAGGAGGCCGGACTAGATCCGAAATGGCTCCGCTCCTACGGCCTGATCGCGAGGCGCTGCCGGGATGACAAGGACTTTGGGGTCACACCCTACCCTTTTGAGCAAGGGCCCGGCGTTGGGGCGCTCACTGGTGGGTTCTTCGAACATCGTGAGTGGCCCCTGCGTCGCGCCATGGAGAAGCATTCTAGCCTTCGGGCTGTCGCAGAGTACGAAGCCAACTACGTCAACGCGGCGGGATACTGGATGGCTTTCCACGAAGCCGCGTTGGACCTGCGGCAGGAAGCAATCGTGGAGAAGGACGAAGATGCGGCCTTGCAGTGCGACGTGTGGGCTGGTGTGTCCAATCGATATGGATGGCGGGTTGTCGGCCTCCGCGCCGAGTTCTACAAGATGTCAGCTAAAGATCCAACCTACGCCAAGCTCGTGATGCCTACGTTAGAAAGGCGGAACGAGATGGCAGCTGCGGATGACTTGCAGGAGTCGATGAGCAAGTTGGAAACCCACCTGTCGACCCAACTCATGAAGGCAGTAGCCACCCTGACTGCCAGCAACGCGACGAAGCGTGCTGGTAAAGGTGGCGCTGCTGGGGAGAAGTAGTCCAATTGGTACCCGACGCCCTCTCTGGAGCGAGACGCAGCGGTGCGTCGAGGGATGGCGTCATTTGGGTTGTTCGGAGTTCTTACTCCGCGCGATCCGCTTCGGGATCTTCGACCCCCCAAGGCTGCGTTTGTGCCCGGCGAGGGCTTGGAGCTGGGAGACATCCCGCAGACCGAGGAGGACAAGGCCTTTGCTGCTGTCGACCTCGCAGAAGGATGCCGCTCTGGCATCTACAAGGAGGTAACACATGAGCATGCTGCTCGAGCGAGACAGGAAGGAGCAGTTATATCCTCGAGTTTTGTGGTTTGGCAGGACGGGCCGGAAGGGAGGAAGGGCCGGTTTATTGTGAACCTGGCTTTGCAGTCCAAGAAGTGGCCGAAAGGGACCGTCAAGATGGACTCCATAGCGCGGTTTGCAATGGATCTTCAGCAGGGCGACCATCTACTGTCCATGGACATCGCAAAGGGGTATCGGCATTTCTGCCTGCACCCTACGATGAGGGATTGGTTCCTATTTCGTTGGGAGGGCCGGTACTATCAGTGTGTGGCATTGCCCTTTGGATGGGGCAGGTCACCACTGTGATTCACGCAACTAATGCGTCCCTTCTTAGGGGAGCTACGTCAGCGACACGGATTCCGCGTGTTGGGTTATCTCGACGACTTTCTCATCGCGCCATCTCCGTACGGCGTGGTGGCAGGTCGGGCTCACTGTGTGGAGGCCAAAAGGTGCATCGAACGTCTACTATCTTGTCTCGGATTGAAACGGCATCCGACGAAGGGAGAGTGGAAGGGCTCTACAACTGTAGAACATCTGGGGGTGAGGATAGACACGGAAGCAATGTGATTCTACGTCACTCCGCACAAGGTGAAGAAAGTACAGTCTTTAGCGCGGAAAATGCTGAAGGAAGTTCGGTTAGGGCGTCGTTGGGTTACCAGGAAGGCGATATCACACCTCTGTGGTGTGTGCGTGTCGCTCATGCTCGCTATGCCGTGGGCCAGATTCTATACAAGGTCGCTGTATTGGGACATGGGAAGTGGTCGGCCCAGAGATGCACGAGGCCGAGTGCGCCTCAGCCACCAAAGCGTGCGAGACCTGCTGAAGTGGCAAACGCTGACGCGGGTGTAGTATAACTACAAAAGAATTAGATTAGAAATTGGATCCGGCTCTGTAAGGCACGAACCTTACAGACAGCCGGTACCACACGTGTACGGGGGCACGCGCCCCCACGTGTACTATACGTGTACGACACGTATACAGTCAGCCCCGTCGGCTGACAGTGCCGACTACAGTAGTGCCCCATAGTACAGTACGTACTGTACTAAGTTACGATAGACTAATTGTACATTAAATGACGGAGCGGACCGGCGGCGGCGAGGGGGACAAGCACGGACTTGTCCACGACCGACCGCCTAGGTCTGACTTCCAGCTTATCCTAAGGAAGCTTCCGTTAGCTACCCTAAGGCGAGACCGAGCGCGGGTAGAGGACGCGCGAGCACGCGAGCGAGCCTAGATCCACCTCCGCCCGTCAGCGCTGGAACGTAACCCAGCGCTGCTCCGGGGCGTCGAGGCGTAGATCGGCCCGCGCGTGTGCGCGTCCTCCCCCCGATCCCGCTCTACCACGCTACCCGGGCCCGTGCTCCGGTTTCGTTAGCTGGTCCGACTTCCCCCGTCTTCTCGTACGTACGGGTCTTCCAGGACTAAGCATACACCCCTATCCGTTTAGGGGTGTTTATGGTACAGTGGTCTCCCGACCTAGAAGACCCCGAGATCTTTCCGAGAAGACTTTCTTTTTCCTCCGCGTCCGTACGCGTCGAGATGAGTCAAGAATACGCCCCCTCGATCCGCTCCGAACCGGCAGATCCGAGGGCGGCCGCTATGCACGCCCCATCACCGCCGTTCGGCGACGGCGACGCTGGTCTCCGAGACCGCGAACCGTCGCCCGAGTCCCCCGAAAGACAAGCAGCGGCGATGTTCGACCGCATCGCAGACTACATCGAGGAAGTCCGTACTTCCCTCCGCATCGACGTTACGGACGCCGTCTATTCGCGCTGCATGGACGAGCTCCGATCCATCCGCGAGGGGAGGTTCGACCGTGTCACCCAGTCGCTGGAGAATCTCCGAGCACTGGTCGACCAGTTGCAATCGCGACTGGTGCTCGTCGAAGACTTGCGTCCCGAGAACCCCGTTACGTATGGGGAAGGTCGTCCCGCGAGGCCGACCTCATCGAGACGTCCTGACGCTCGTCAACCCCCCTCGGCGGAGCAACTTGGTGCCTTCGCGCACCTCACCGCTGAGCTGGAGTCCACGCGGCAGCGTGCCCGTGACCTGGAACGTACCATGGCCGCAAGGCTGCCCGGTGCCCCCACGAGAGGGCCCGGTGGTACCGTACCTCCGGACGCTGCCGCCCCGCAAGGATGGCGCCCAACTGTGGCCGATCCCAGTCGAGACGCAGGAGAAAGACGACCTCCGATGGACGCCAACGTCGCGTCCGAGTCCCAAGCTCTGCCACATGTCCCCGGAAACATGTGGCAGACGGGACGGGTGCCGTATCGTAACGACCCGGACCGTGGAGTAGCCGCTCGCGGATCCGGAGAACACATGTTCTCCGTCGATCCCCGCTGGGGCGGCTACCCGCCGGTGGACCACACCGCGCGACCCGGACCGGTAGACGTCCGTACGCTACCCGTTACCCCGTTCGGCACGCTGGGTCCCGCTGAACCCGGACTCGAGCCGGTACATACGATGATCCAAGAGTTCAGCGCCGTCGCTGACTATCGTATGTACCGCTTGGATAACACCTCGAGGCTCGTCACCTCGGGTGACGCGGGACGGATCGCGAAGTACGTCCAACGCTGTCGTGGGATCCGTCCCACGATGCGTAGCTTCGACGGTACGGACCCGATCCGGCTGCTGCCGTTCTTGAAGGATATCCGGATAACCTTCAACTCGCAACACTGACGGAAGGTGTTGCGGTACGAGTTCTCGCGCACTTCTTAGAGCGCGATGCGGAGCGCCTGTATACGAGTTATACGATGCGTGGCCTCCGCGCCGGCCAGCTCCACGACGACGTGAGCTGGCCGGGGCTCGTAAATCAACTCTTGAAACGCTACCTCACGGACGACGTGTTAGGTGAAGCGTACGGCGCTGTCGCTACGGCGCGACAGAAACCCCACGAAACGGAGAGCACCTTTGCGGACCGGTTAGAAACTGCCGCGTTCCGGTGCACGGCAGTGTTCTCCGAACAATCCCTCGCGCACTACTTCGTGCGGGGACTCGCACTTGCGACCCGTGCCGCAGTTTCCGAGACCGTTCAGCGGCTGCCAAGCAGCCAGAAGACCGATCTACCGACTATCCGCCGCATCGCCACGGCGGAAGGGACTACGTACCGCGCCCGGCGCGGGTTACCCCTGCCGGACCCGAAACCGGCAGGGAGGGCTGGCAGGACTACGAAGTCCGCCGCAACAAGTTCGCCCACTTCTACCCTCCATGTCGGGGAGGATGAGTGGCAGGCTGACCCTGCCCTCATTACGCAAGGAACGGGGCCCGTGGGAGGACGACCTCCCACGCCGATGTCGACCGGAACGACATCCAGTTACGCGACCGTCTTCGCGCACACTCCAAGAGTGGCAAGGGGTACGGACCCCCGGGTCGCTGAGCTCGACATCTCGAATCGAGATGCAGGAGCCGAAGCCCCTCGCGTACCCCTCCTCACCGATGAGGAGGCGCGCCACGCGGCGACCTTCGCCTCAACGGATGACAGCGCGTACGTGTGCTGGCTGTGCCGTACGTACGGGCACGCCATGTACGCCTGCCCGTTCCTGTCGCCGGAACAACGTATGTTCACAGCGTACAGGAACTACCGATACCAGATGGAGACGCGCCCCGGTGCGCGTAACCTCCTCCGGCAGTCGGTCGGCGAGGGCCGTCCCCCGCGTCAAGGTTTCCCGAATTGTTCGGGTGGGGGCGCACGCTTCGCCCCACGTGGAGGTGGGTATCGCCGTAACGAACTCGATCGTCGTGATCGACCCGATTACCGCCAGGCGGACACGAGGTATCCCCGTCAAGGAAGGGGAGGTGACCGGGACCGTTCTCGGTTACCTCAACAGGTACAGAAGGCGATCATGTACTTGCAAGATTGGGTAGAGGGTCCGCATCCCCTACCCGAGGAGAATCACGAAGGAGAACCGGTTCTCCCTGTCCCCCATATCCTGCGACGTCCGGACGTCGCAGGTCAAGGTCTAGAAGTACCCGAATACTTCGCCGATAACGTGGTGCCGCCGTGGGTGAGACGTCCCGACCCACGGGACCGAGGAGCGGGAGAAGACCTGGCCGCCGATAGCCAGGAAGGTAGCTCCGATAGCACCGGTAGTTCGAAAAAAGGGTAAAGACGGTTACGTCCACGCGGTCGCGTGAGCCGTCTTGTCCCCACGAACTCGACCGGTCCCCACGTGCTCGCCTAGGTCACGGGGGGTATTGTCCGATAATACACCCCTCGCCACCGGAAGCGAGCACGGTAGCCCCTGCAATCCCGATACAGGGGGGAGCGAACGTCGAGGCCTCCGTAAGCCCGACGTTCGGAGAGGACAGCACCGGGACGCCCGTAGTACCGGTGATGGGTAACGAAAAGGACGGGAGTACCGACGACCGAAAAGAACAGGTCGACCTCCAGACTCCTTTGAGGCCAAGGGAGCCGACGAAATGTCCGCCACGTACGGACTCAAGCACCAGAGGGGGCATCACGGAGACGCGGAAGCCCCACGACTCAGGTAGAAGGAAACGCAGGAGGGGCCAGAACCGAAGGCGACGACCTCGGCGGAACGATCTCGCCGAACGGGTTGCGCCCAAGATGGTCGACGGCATTGTATGCCTCATGACGTCCAAGATATATAACGTCCTTGGCTCCGTGGCCACCGAAGGTAACGCGTTCAAGCCCCACACGATCGCCGTCGATACGTGTTCGGGCTACAACTTAGTGAGGAAGGCCGACCTCCCTCCCGACTGGACCCGCTTCGTAATACGGGACGCGCCATTACCCCGACTGGCTGGCGCGAACAGTAACCCGCTTCGACTTACGGCGGTCGTCCGCCTTGCAGTCCGTTTGCGGAACACGACGTTCCGTATACCGTTCGTGGTGGCGGAACAGCTTGCCGTTCCCGTTCTTCTCGGCACGGCGTTCATCGATGCCCACGTACGTAGCATCGACATCGACGGACAGAAGCTCGAACTTCGACACGGTGGCTCCGTAGCCATCGTCGACGGAAAGGGGAAGCCGACTCCCCCTACAAGGCGACACGGACGCCAAACGAGCCGGTCGGATGTACGGGATGAGGCCCCGCAGGCAATCCGACTCGCCCGCTGGGTTACCATCCCCGCGATGTCGCAAGCCCGAGTGCGCGTCACCACCGCGGGGAGGGGCCTCGTGTTCCTGGAACCAAAGCCCTCACTCCAACACCGACATGGAGTGAGGTTGACGAATGGCGTCGCCGAGGTTCTGCCGAATCAGACCTTCGACGTCATCGTCGCGAACTTTTCGCTACGGGAAAGGCGGCTTCCGAAGCACACCGTCGTGGGATACGCGAAGCGCAACCCCCTCGCGATCTTCACGCCCGAACGGAGGGTTGCCGAGGGGATCGCGCACGCGCTACACCTGACCGACTTGACCGATCAAGTCGGGAAGGCCGGAGCTGGACGACCGAGCTCCGACGAACGGACGACCGTCGTGAAGAAGGGGGTGGTCACGGACGAACGGCCACCTCAAGACCAACCGACGGCGGAGGGTACTGTACCCCCGCAGAAAAAGGATCCCGAAAATCCACCGATGGATTGGGAAAAAGAAATCGACTTGTCATACATCGACGATGACAAGCTCCGTGGCCACGTACTCGAGATGCTCCGTAAGCACTCGAGCCTGTGGAGCGGTGAGCTCGGAACTATACGAGCGACGGAACACCGCATTCCTCTCGAACCGGGAACGAAGCCGATACGTTCGATGCCCTACCGTAAGGGGCCTGCGATGCGCGAAATGGTCGCGAAGGAGGTCAACAAGATGTTGAACGCAGGGGTTATCGAACCCGCGAGCACCGAGTGGGCGTCCCCGGTGGTGCTCGTACCGAAGAAAGACGGATCTCTTCGGTTCTGCGTGGACTACCGGCGTCTCAACGCGAAGACTGCAGCGGATTCGTATCCGCTGCCTCGGATGGACGACTGCATCGACTCGCTTGGAGACGCAGCCGTCTTCACCACGTTGGACTGCAATTCTGGTTATTGGCAGATCCCGGTCGCTCCGGAAGACCGGGATAAGACCACGTTTACGACGCACATAGGCACGTTTCGCCACTTGCGCATGCCGTTCGGACTAAAAGGGGCACCGGCCACCTTCCAACGCGCACTCGACATCATCCTATCTGGCGTACGTTGGCAAATATGCCTCGTGTACCTGGATGATGTCATCGTGTTCTCACGTACGCACGGAGAACACGCGAAGCATCTCGACATTGTCTTGAGCTTGCTGCGGAGTGCCGGAATCTCCCTCAAGCTCAAGAAGTGTAGCTTCTTTCAACCGAAGGTACACTACGTGGGGCACGTCATTTCCCCAGGTAAGTTAAGTGTGGCCGATACGGCGGCCGACGCCTTCAAAACCTTCACATTCCCGAGGACGCTGAAGCAAGTGCGCTCGTTCCTCGGGGCGTGCAACGTATACCGCCGATTTGTTAAGGGGTTCGCGAAGATAGCCCGTCCTCTGACCGACATGACGCGTAAGGATTCGGATCCTGACTTCTACAACCCTACGGAGGCGCAACGGGAGGCGTTCGAGAACCTCAAGAAGTCCATGATCGCTCCGCCGATCCTCGCCCTTCCGCGGTACGGCCGTCCGTACATGATCGACACGGATGCGAGCGCCTACCAGTTGGGCTGCACGTTGCTCCAAGAGCACGACCAGCCAAACGATTGGCGCCCCGTAGGCTATTGGTCCTACTCGCTGAACGACAGCGAGCGCAACTACAGCGCCACGGAACGCGAGTGCTTCGCCGTAGTGTGGGCCGTCCGCACACTACGGCCGTACGTTGAAGGCACGAAGTTCACCGTCCGGACGGATCACGACGCGCTGAGGTGGCTCATGTCCCTCACGGAGAGTTCCGGAATGCCCACCCGGTGGCGGCTACGTCTGGCTGAATACGATTTCACCATCCAGTACCGCCCCGGGCGCGTGCACCTAGTACCGGACGCCTTGTCACGCCTCGTGTCGTCAAGAGTCGCCGGCGACCCCCGCCCGGCCATCGAAGTGGATGACGACATTCCCACCTTCGACGGGGGTACGACCGTTCGAGACGTATCGAACGAGCTCGCGGACCACGCTTGTACCGCGAGCTGCGATCATCAGGCGGTCCATGTCTTCGTAACGACACGGAACCAAGCCGAAGCCCGAACAAGGTCGCGCGTACGGACGCGCGACGAACCGCGAGGTGACGACGAAGCCCCCGGTCTTCAAGGACCCAATTCGTTTTGGGAGGAGAACGACGAGTTCGACGCCGCCGATATCCAGCGCACCGAAGACCCCGAGGCTGGCGCGCTCGACTCCCCGGTCGCCCCACCGCAGGACGACCTTCCGGCCCCTCTTACGATAGAGGAGATAGCCGAGGAGCAACGCGTGGATGACTTCTGCCAAACCGTTTTGGCACGACAGTCAGAGTCCCGGGACTCCGCATTCTTCGAGGACCACCAAGGGGTGCTCAAACGGAGACACCCCTTCGACCCTGATATCGTTCAGGTGGTGGTACCTCGGACGCTCCGCGCCAGGCTCCTTCGCCTGTGCCACAACCCGGCCATCGCGGGGCACCCGGGCCAGAACCGTATGTACTACGCACTTCGACGCGAGTACTACTGGCCCCACCTGGCTGCAGACGTGGCAGCCACGGTGCGAGGGTGTCGGACCTGCGCGATGAACCGGGTCAAGCTGAGGAAACATCTCAATCGATTGAGATTGTTCCCAGCTACGAGGCCTCTCGAGAGCCTCGCCATCGACATCTTGGGGCCGCTCCCCAAGACGAAGACAGGAAAACGATTCCTGCTCGTGACTACGGACCGTTTTAGCAAGCTGACGCAAGTCGTGGCGCTCCGCACGGTAACGGCATACACCGTCGCAGTCGCGTTCTGCGAGTCGTGGGTGTTCAAATACGGCGTCCCTCGCACGTTGCTTTCGGACAACGGCCCTCAGTTTAATGCCAAGTTCTTCCACAGCACGTGCCGTGTTCTGGGGATAACGAATTTGTACACTTCGGCGTACCATCCCCAGACGAACGGGCAAGTCGAGCGATATAACCGAACAATCGCCTCGATGCTGAGGAACTACGTGGGTGAACACCAGGACGACTGGGATGTGTACGTGGGGCCGCTTACGTACGCATACAACTCCCACGTACATCGCACCACACGCACCAAGCCGTTTGAGCTCGTGCTCAGCAGGCCACCGCCGGAGTTCTCTCTCCGACGGGCGGACGGCGACGCGCCCCCTTCCGATAGGGGGAACCAACGTGCCGAGTTCCTCAAGACCTTGGACTCGACTATCCAGAAGGCCTACGGAAGCCTTCGGCGAACGCAAGCTCGCTATAAACGCGACTTCGACAAGCATATTCGGCGCACGAACTCGCGCCTCAAGGCAGGTGACTACGTATATCTGAACCCCACCGATGGGGGGAAGACATCAAACAAGCTGGCCTCCCCGGCTGTCGGACCGTACCGAGTTCTCGCGAACGACCAGCGCACCATCACGATCGATCGTGATGGAGTTACAGAGCGCGTCTCGGCAGACCGCTGCGTCTACGCACCCCCGCCGGCGAACGTTCCAAGGGCGAGCACGACTACCCCCGAGGACCTTGCCGACAAGATCAATGAAGGCACACAGTATGCTGTCGAACGGCTACTCAAGCATCGCGTCATGGAGGATGGAACTACGGAGTTCCTCATTAAGTGGGCAGACTATGACGCTCCCACATGGACAGCGCGTACCCACATCCCCGAGGAGTTGGTGTCTCGTTACGCACGAAGACTCCGAGCGCGTACAGGGAGAGACCTTACCTCAGAAGCGAACGCGGACGTTCACTCTTGAGGAGGGGACCCTCAACCGCTTCGTTACGGATTAACTTCCGTCTCGAATTAAACTCACCCCGCGGGCTTAGGACGAAAGGGGACGCGCGAAGGGACAGGTGTCTCCAAAGAACAGCAACGGAATCAGTCGCGAGAAGCCAAGACGTATTGGCAACCGAGAGCTCTCGTACGCAAACCAAAGGAAGCGAGCAGCACGAGCTGCGCCATGATGGCACCTCGTCACGGACTGTGGACAATGAGCCCTCGAGCAGGGAGACGATCTCCCGGAACGATACAGTCGCCCCGCGGTCGCCACAAGTTTCGCCTACATGGGGACAGCTGTCCTGCGCGCACCGGTTCGTACCAGCTGCGCTATACGGAAGGGGTCCGCGATCCCGAGACCCCCGCGACGACGAAGGACGCACCTCGGCACTAGATAGCAACGACAAGTACGCTGCAGACCGAGCAAGGGGAGGGAAGAGACAGTACGAGCCGCCGTCGGCTGATACACTCGAGATCAGAGCCCCAACAAACAGCCACGGCCCTACCCTAAATAAGGGAGAAAAATTAGTGGAACGCGAAATTACACTGGGAGACAGTGCCCTTACATGACGTCCAAGCGCACGCGATACGTACAACGCGCAAGGGACGTTCGGACGGCGACGCGTGGGAAGAGTACAGCGTGTACCCACCGACCGGGACACGCTACCGGAGCCCGACCATGGAGGGGCGCGGTCCCGATGCTGCCCCCTCCAGAATTGTCAAACCGGCGGAATGCGCAGAAGTCCGACGCACGGGGCGTCCCGAAAGCGGAGCAGGCACCAAGACCAGCGACTCGAGACGCTGCGCAAGGAAGTCATCCAGCGGTGGGTACGGCACGCGAGTAACGAACCCGCCAGTCCTCGCCGCCTCCCACCGTTGGTTCGCAAGGGGACTCGAGAACCCCACACCGATGCGACGAACGCCAACTCCGCGTGTGGAATTGGGGAGTATCGAGCTCCGCCAGGGCCATCCACACGACCATGCGGACGAGCCGCTCTGGCGATGAGAGAGGGGACGACTCCTCCCCCTTCCCCCACATGCCAAGGTCTCTTACCCCTCTCCGCTCATCGTCAAGAGCACGGGCGGTGGAGACTACAGTACGGAGCGCGACGTCGCGCGGGGAAGGGGACGCGTCAGGCGGACGACTGCATTCACCACGAGGAGTCTGCCCCCTCGCCATAACCCCGCAGACCCGAGCCCCGGCGCCAGGGGAGAGAAGACGGCGCCCTCTCCATCCCCTGGCGGACGATTCGGGTCGTCCACCAACCGCTCTCTTACCCGTCTGCCCTTGCCATCGGAGGCGAGGGGCGCGACGACAAGGACAATACCGCGCTGTGCCCTCGCCCACGGAGGCGAGGGGCGCGATGAGAAGATATACACCGCCCGCCGCGCCCTCGCTCGAACGGCGAGGGGCGCGACCCGGAAGACAGTATCACGAGCGGTGCCCTCGCCACCGGAGGCGAGGGCCGCGATGAGAACTACAGGTCCCTCGGGCCTTGCCCTCGTCCGAGTACGACGACGACCTCGAGAAGGGAGGACAAGACGCGGTACACGCACGAGCATGATCGCGCCCACCAGAGACCCTTTCGTAAGAGGGAGAAGAATCGCGCGGAGCACTATCGAAAGCCGACTCGGAGGGCTCGAACAACCTCACGCGCCGCAAGGGCGTCGAGACCCCCGCGGCAAGCCATGTCGCAGAAGGAGAAAAATATACATAGGAGAAGCTCGAGGAGCACTATCGAGGCTCGGCTTCGAGGAAAGGAGAGGAACTGTACGACGGACATCGCGTGCACAAAAGAGACGGGATTGACTTTACGCAGAGATGGGGACGGTTGGAAGAACATACCCCCGATGGGTATAACGGGACGACCCGTTCACTGATTTGTGCGGTTGGGCGGCGAAGCGACCCCCGACCCGTAAAGGCTCGGGGGACAGTAACTGGGGTGACGAGGCGGCTCTGCCGCATGCTCCGCCAGTGGGGGCAGCGCCACCTCACTGTGGCGGGTCCAGCGATGCCCACTGCTCTGAGGATCCGGGACGTTGCCCACCGTAGCGGCCTCGTACCCCGTCTGCTCGTAGGGATCCCGCCTGATCGGGTGTGGCGTCGACGAAGACGCCACGCGAAGGCTTCGGAGGTCGTCCCGCTCGCGGCGGTACCGGTCACGTTCGACGGTAGTCCGCTCCAGAAGGCTCGCTTGACGATCAGAGGACTGGCGTGACGCGGCTAACTCGTTGCGTACACGGCGCAGCTCGGACACGGACGACGCGCGGTCCGCCTCGAGGCGACGTGCTTCGTCGCTTCGCGCCAAGTACCAGCTCGCGAGTGTGCCAAGGAGACCGCCCACCTGCCAAGTGCGATCGGCAGCGCGACCCAACTCATGGACTAACGACGGAACGGCCCTGAGGTCCTCTCCCTCCAACGTCCCGTGGCGTATGGACGCCACTTGGGGCGCCTCACGCGGCAGCACCGCACTGAGGGGAGGAACAGGGGGGACCGGAGGACTCGCCACCGGACCGAAGTCGCTTTCGGCGAGAAAAGTCTCGAACAGCGGGTCCGCACGTGCAAAAGGATGGGGAGCGGGCTCACTGTCCAAATCGCGATATCGCTTCTTTCGCGCTTCACGCGAGGCGGAGCCGACTCCGCCCCCGCTCCTGACGTGTTCCGAAGAGGACGCCGGCGCCACCTGGCGCGCCACGAAGGCGTCAGCACGATGGTCATACACGAGGAAGGAGGACCGCTCGCCGGTAGTGAAATCGGGCCAGCGCCGACGCTGGCTTTCGCTCACCTCGCAAGCCCGATGCATGAGCCCGAGGGCGAACCCGTACGACCAAGGCACATGCTGGTTACTCCGCTCGAGCGGATGAAGGGGGACGTTGGGGAGGTCCCACGCAACCCTCCCCAAGTAGGCCAGCACCTCGAGGGGCTGGACAAACACGCGTCCGTGAATGGACACTTCGTTCATGAACGCATTCCCGAGGGCCCAGGCCCACTCCCTCTCTACGTTGTGCATTAAGTCTGCATAAGCCGGATGCTGAGCATTTGAGCACGCCACACCGAAGTGCTTGAGCACATACGGGAGCAGCGGATGAACTCCCAACGAAGGGAAGGTCTCCCGTATCACTGCAGGGAGCCGGGGGAAGTCGTGGGGGGACAGGCCTCCTTCGAAGGAAGCGTGACGGAAAACGCGCCCGTCCTCCTCCTCGGAATGGCGATACGCCGACCAATCGTGAGGAGCAATGGCGACTCCGTGTAGTCTCATCAGCGAGCACGCTGATTTCTGCAAGGCGACGCGCGCCCTCGAGTACGCGAAAGGACGGGGGCTCACATAGAGACTACCCACGTGGGACAAGACGAATTCGCGAGGGGCCGACCCCTCGCGGTGGAGGAGATACGTGGCCATGCGATCCACGTATTCTACCTCACCGAGGCTGTACGCAAACGTGCGATCGCAGGGGATGGCAGAAGGGATTTGATACGCCGCACCGCCACCTTCTGCCAGCAGGCGCCCCAGAACGAGCGAGGCCTCCTCTACGCGTCCGGCTTCATAGACCTTCCGGACGCGTAGCAAATCGGGACGAAGTTGCTCCCGCGCCAGCAGCTCCCCGACAGTAATGCCGCCACGGGCAAAGCGGCACCACGCGAACCTTAGACGGTCTAGGGGCAACGGGGCGGAACGCTCGAGCGCCGCCCCGTACCACTCGGATGGAGCCTCGACCACCGCGGGGGCTTGACCCGCCGGATCCTGAGGCGTCTCAGGATGTTCGCCAACGCGAGGGCCGCTGCCCGATCTCCCGCGCGAATCCGTCGCGCCGGGAAGCGCGGCTGTAGCGCCCCCGACGGGGCCTGCATCGACAGGCAGACGAGGGGCGGTGGCGGAGGGGATCAGTTCGACAGAGGACGTCGACTCCCGAGAGACACGAGCTCGCTGAAATGGCTGTACAGTAATCCAAGGACGCCCGATTGCCCCGGCGCGACACGGAACGTGCCCAGCCGGGGCCGCGACTTCCGCCGTCGACGGCGGAAGGGAAGCGGCGCCTCCGGGAGATTGCGACGAAGGACACGGCTGCGAAGAGCAGGGAGTTACGGAGCTCGACGGAGTAGCGACGGACGCGACGAACCGACCATCGGAGGGCGACGTCATGATGACCCCGACACCGAGGCCTCCGACGAAGAGGGACAGGACAGCGGGGGCGCAGCGACCCGAGTCCGGAAAAGGAAATAACAAGAGAGGCGCACCGACGCGCGGACGGAGAAGGAGCGAACGGCAGAGGACAAGATGGCCAATAGGGGGAACGGGGTGGACGATAGATAACTCTGAGCAACGCGAGGACGGGTGAGGTGGAACCCGGGTCAAATCCAGGACTACAGGGAGGGGATCCGACATGGTCGAATCTACAAGCCCGAGACTGCTGAACGCGGACGTTCAGTCTTGAGGGGGGGGCCGTGTAGCATAACCCCCCCCCCTGGGGCTTTAGATTAGATTAGATCAGGAACTAGATCAGCTACTGTAGAGCGTCGAGCTCTACAGTACAACTGCGCGTGTCCACGTGTACACCACGGGGACAGGGGACACGCGCATACACGTGCACACGTGTACAGCGCGCGAACGAAGCGCGTACGCACCACGAGTAATACGTGTACTGTCAGCCTCGACATAGCTGACAGTATTACAGTGCAGGCCGACCTGCACTACAGTAGCCCACTACCGCACCGAGGTACTGTAGTGTTATGATAGATTGTTTTGTATATTAAATATGGAGCGGACCGACGGCGGCGGAAGGGGACAAGCACGGGCTTGTCCTCAACCGACCGCCAAGGTGAGTCCACCCAGCTTATTCTAAACGTCGCCTTCGCTCTTCGCGCGCGTTTAGTCGGAGCCGAGCCGGAGTGGACGCGCAGCACGCGAGCGAGCACGGAACCGCCTCCGCCCGTCAGCACTGGTACGTCACCCAGTGCTGCTCCGGGGCGTCGAGGCGTCGATCCGCTCGTGCGTGCGCGCGTCCCTGCTCGCTCCCGCTCTACCACCGCTACCCGGGCCCGAGCCCGGTTCCGTAGCTGGTTGGCCCGCTTCACCCCTTCTCCGAACCGGGGTCTACAGGTCGAACTGCGCATACACCTCCAGTCGTCTGGGGGTGTTTATGCTACAGCCTCGTTGTCGGGGATCTTTTTAGCGCGCTCGTACGCCCGTAGTGCAGACTCAACAATATTAAACAATGAGTTGTTTTCCTGCCAGGCCGAAATAACGCCATTCACCGGCGGATTCGTACTTGTTGACACAACGTTCTGGACACTCGGGGCCGAAATGCTGGAAACGACCTGTCTATCTTGTCGATTTGCCTCTCGACAATCTCCGCGATCTCTGCACTGCTCCTTCTCTTTTTTCGACTCAAATCTGTTCCAGCTTGGGCATTCTCAGCCTCTCTTTCTTCCTCTTGCCTTTCCCTTCTCGATGCATTCATCCCCGCCTCATAACTTCCGTCTAACATGGCCTTGCTGGACATCTCTACAAAAAATGTATCTTCAAAAGGTGTCCCGAGCCGGGCCACCACAAACATAATTAATGCGCGTTTTGAGCTTGCATACAGAACCTCTCCATTCCTCGACAGAAAGTCCACGAACCTTTCAGGATCGTTCTGACCTGACCGCATCCACTTGTCCAAAGCTGCAGTAAACACAGACTTAGCATCCCTAAAATGATTCTTTAAACAATCAGCGCTCCTGTGGCATAGAGGCGCTGCAGCGGGATCCGCGTCTTCCACATGTCCCTCAAATGAAAATCGAACGCAAACGGATGATTCGTTGAACCTTCCCTCTATTATTCCCCAAAACGAATCCCTCGAGACACCTGAGTCAAGTTCAGACCTCCTCAACTCCTGCCCCAGCCGATAGAGTGACGACTGGACCCTTTCATCGTCGCGCATCAGGACTACAAGTCGCAAAAACTCAGATAGGGTAAAGTTAGGGTCCGACGGCGTCTCCTCATCCTCCTCACGGCGACCCGGAACGCAATTCCTTTCCGATCGTCTCAATGGCCTGTCCGTAGTGCCAAACTTGTCCCCAGTGCCCTTCAGGGCATTTGTCATGTGCTCGACACTAGGAGGTGCCTTCCAGTCAAGGCATGCCCGTTCGTGGGCGTCTTGGAACTTTTCGAAGCTGGGACAGTGCAAGTTCGTTGCCATCTTCCCACACACATCTAGACGGCGGTCATTACAGTCCTTCAGGAACAAAAAAACTCGATAGACGAGGTCTTTCTTGTTCCCGGCCGATCTTAGACCCCACAATCTCCCCATTTTCCTCAAATCATCTTTTCGAAGACCTGACAAAAAAGTAAAGACCTTTGTGAGACTTTCTACCCCTTTCTGCGTTCCACTACCATCTTTGTCCTCACTAATGGGCCCGCTAACGTCATGTTCTTTACTTTGAAATCCATGTAGGCTTTCGGCTTGATTTTTAACGAATGCCCCAGAGACTGGAGTGGGAGCGTTCTCACCCGCCTGAAACAGTTTGATTGTAACAGGCGGGGATAATATTTGGTCAGAAACACCAACTGCAGACGAGGAAGCAATAGTGAGAGACTTTGCGTCGGTGGTCCCCGTCTTCCGAATGCTGGGTGTCGGAGAGATGCGCCAGAGACGCGGAGAACGGCGCACGTGGCATTGAGGTGTGGAAGCCATTTTCAGGAAAGTAGTAGGCAGAGAGATGCTTCGTAGAGTTGGGTTGCCTTTGCGAGATGGCAGGTGCATAGATTTTTGCAAAGGGGGAGTTGAGGATGTTTTCGGCAAGGGGCAAACACTGCGTCCACCGGAGCACAGCGTCCAAATTCGAAAGTTACAAACTTGCAAAAGTAGCCAATATATGATTGACATTTGTCATTACACACTGACATAACTTGAGCTTGCAGTGTAGGGTCGTACTTAGTTTCAAATCATATATTAACGCCCAGTAGCCAATAGTAGTGCAAATCATGGCTCGGGGCAAGCAAACCCGGGCAAACTCGGGCAAGTTAAGACCCTCCCAGAGTTCTGGCCGGGTAGTGATTCTGCTTTCTGATAGTGCCGCTCCGAATTAGTGCCGTATTATTAGTCCCTACACAGGGCGGCACTAATGCGTAGGGTCGACTGTAATCCGTAAGCGTAGCCTTTTTGTGTTGCCTCCCCCACTGAGATATCCAGATTTTCGATGCACACTACAATACGTTGTTGTGCACAGGCTTGATTTTGCATTCTGATTCAGCGTTCTGGCCCGAATTGTATGGCCCAAATAGCATTGCCCATACTTCAAAAAACCCCACACCTTTTTGCCTACCCGTATAATGTATCGGGTATAAGAATAGCCAAAACAAAGAAGTTAAATGTATAGAATCACTTCTTTGGCGTCTCTTGTATAGGGAATGAACATGTATATATACGCTACAAACAAGAATATGTTCATGTGGCGTGTGCTTGGATGGCCTCACTGTGCTGTCAAACAGGAGAGCAAAGTATTGAAGCAACTCATAAAATGAATGTATTCTACGGGCGGGAACAAGAGCAATTTCTTGTCAAGAGTGATGCGATGGGCAACTTGCTTGCTGGGAACATGTGAAAGGTTCTAATGGTAAAAGGCTCGAATTGTAAATTTTCTTTGAGAACCCCTGTCTCCGGTAGTGTTCATGCTAAAAAGGAATACTGGACCAATGATGACACAGCTCCATCAATTTCGGATATAGCGATCTACTTGACACGCTTTGCTGAAGTTGGAGCACGATTACGTGACATCATGAAGCAAAATGCGTCATGCACTAGCAAGGGTAGTTGAACTTATTAGCCACACACGTGCATCAGCAGATTTTGCGGCCTTGCTGGTTTCAAGCCATAGTATGCGCACGGTACAGTAATTTCCTAATGTATCAAACTTCAACTAAAGTTAGGTTCTGTACCACGTAGACATTCTATTACTCCGCACTACACGACTTGCTAGAACAGACACAGAAATCTAGGCCTCTCCTGTGATTGGGGAGATATGCCTGTTGTTGCAAGGAGACTTTCTCAGAACGAAGCAAAGTTCCGCTTCGCCAAGAAATCAGCAGTAGAGTTTTTGGAATAATCTAAGGAGTCATATGTCAACCGGGAGTCGCAACAGAGACTCAGATAATTTGGCCGAGTCTCCGCTGCGGGAGGTAAACCGCAGTGGCCTCGCGCGCGTATGCGGGCAGTAGTATAAATTACCATTCAGCAACGGACAGAATGTAGAAAGTAACAATCGATCGAATACTCATCTTACGACTAAACATTGTTCATTCACCAAACGCCGTTGCGTTTGCCTTCGAGCAGGTACTGCTCAACCAAGTGGGCGTTTCCCACTTTCCGCCGCATCGCGCGTCCGCGATCGGCAAAATCCACTTGCAGTTCGCAAGCGGAGATCACTGACGTGCCGTAAGCAGGTCAGACGGAAGAGGACTGCCGTTTGCAGACCTCCCATTTAATTGTTACGTCTGTGTAACAACAATGCCTGTGGGGCAGGATTTGGATGGTGTGCGAGCAGGTGTTGCCGCGCCTGCATTTGGCGAGATCGGAAAACTCAGCTGTTGCTGGATGCGAGCCTTCAAAGTCGCACGGCGTAGGTAGGCTTCACACAACTTTCGAACTCGTTTTGTTTGTCTCAACGAGAATCGGACCAATTATAGAAGAGTTCAGCAACAGAAATCGTTAATTAGTTGCTGAAAAGTTACTAAACATTGTCAAATGCCAACGGATTCTTACCAGTAACACTTACCTGCTACTCCCAGGAGTAGCTATCTCGGCGTAGTAGTAGTTCCATTAAATTTTGTAGCAGATTGTTTGAAGGGCACATGCTGTCCCTCACCTCACTCTGCACCACAAAAGAAGACTTATCAAGATGATCTTGATAAGTCTTCTTTTTCAGCAAACTATCATCATCTTCAGGTTTTGTCCCCCTCATCAAAAATTGCGAAATGTATCCGATGTGCTCCGTTGTCAGGCCAACATGTCGCAAATGCCGTGCTTCTGATTTCTGGCCCTTTTTCAGAGTCCCCATAGCTATAGTTTTACGGTTATTCTTTCGCACTCTAACTGTGTCATCCTCGCGACCCCTTTCAGACATTCCAAGTGCTTTTGTAAAACCACCCACGGAATCAGCTGTTGGCTGCTTCAATAGCCCCCAAGATGCCTTCTTCGTTGGAGTTGTGGAGAGTGCAGGCCGAGCACGTCGCCAGAATTGCACGCCTCACGGCTGATGGGCATGGAGAATCACCGGTCTTCTTTTTGCTGTTTGGAAGCTTGTCAACTTTGTTGCGCAAAGGCTCCAAGTAACGTGCTGGACGACAGTTGTCCTCCGCGCATGCGCAAAATCCGTTGGTGATTTCGCTCCAATTGTGGTCACCAAGAGGTTCAATGTCTTCGACAAAATTAAGCATTGTTTCTTCGTAGAGTTTATTACAGTTTGTCGAACCAGCGAGTGATGTCCCCTTTCTTTTTTGACCCCACTTATTTTTCCGGTCTTCCAAGTTTTGTCTGCCGGTTGCAGAGCCGTGCTGAGAGGAGCTGGGGTGGTTCTTACGAGCTGTGATGGTCGACGTATTTGTGAGGGCGGGCGATGTTGGTGACACCGGAGTGAGGGCTGGAGGATGTGTCGGCCGAGATGCCTCTAGGGCAGATTCTAGATCCATTGCAGTGGTGGTGATGCCGCGCAGCGGAGGAAAGAATAGAACGAGGGGAGGGCCGAAGCGCGGAAAGTGAAATTGACCAAGAGATAGGATGATTTTGGGTTTGTTTGGGCGTAGTAGAGCTAACGCAGCCTACAAATACGATAGCTAGCTAAGACGCAGTTGCCGTTTGCAACGGAGAGTGGAACGGGTGTTGCACAGTTTGGGCCCAAGGCATTGGACAGGCGGGATTGCCATTTCCATATTAGATTGATTTCGCAAGGAAGAGCAAAGAAATGTCCCAGTGGTGAAATGGCCAAGTGAGGGAAAAACTGCCTCAAATTCTTGAAGCTCTATCATAAAGTAGCGATGTAGCGGAATCCTGTTTCCTGGATGCGCCCACTGCAACCTACCTACCTATACAGTGGCCCCTACTCATTAGTGCCGCCCCATGCGAGACCCCAAAACTGGCACTATTGGGAGACGGCATTAATAGGTGACGTCGTCACATGTATTTTCATGCACTCGGTAATTATCGTTTGCCTTCTTCGCGTTGGGTCTCCTGTCGTGTTTTGCAGTGAGAAATACGGTAGAGCGTCTGATACTTTGGCATTCAGTCGCCAAAACTCCCACGGCCTGACGGGTCTTTATTTGCGGTGATTTTGGCTTCTTATTGGCTGCGCAGAGTAATGTGGGAGCAGTAGCTCTGATGTTTCGCACGGTGCGCCCTGCGATGCCGAACTGTCGCTCAATTGCTTCGGCACAGTGTCCCTTGTCGAGCAGATCTGCAATGTCTAGCTTCTGTGCTTTTGTCAGGCGCTTGCGCGTTGCTTTATTTATTTATTTCCGGAACCAGATGCATAAGGAGGACAAGCTGAGGTCTGTGAACGCTGTTCAGTGAATAGAATCGGGTTTAGAAGCCGCTTTCACATGTGTTCACGCGCGATGGACGGACGGCAGCTTAATACCCGGACTCGTATGACACGTGTCACTTTTCGTGTTCGTAGGTCTGGCCGGCATTAATGGGAGGGTGGCATTAGTAAATGTGGCACTAAGGGTGACCCCACCGCCAACAAAATTTCTGTCCTAAAATTCCAACCACTAAAGTTTGGACCGATGGACTAAAGTTCGGACCGATGGAAGAGATTTTGAACCCCACCGCGCCAGCATTTGTCCTAAAGTTTAGAATTTGGGAAGGATTCTTTTCCAAACCAAAATTATTTGGTCGAGATTTTTGTCCAAAGCGCCGTTTGGGCGAGCTTCGTTCTATAGTAACGGTACAGAAAACATCTGAATTTCATGTGCTTACAGCTCTACCAAAGCTCTTCCAAATGGCTTTGGGGCTGTTTTGACTGAAGTCCCATCAATAGTGTGGGACGCAAAAAGGAGTGTTGTGCAGCCTTCGCTCGTGGACATTTCCCATCTTCTCCCTCCTTCTCGTCTTCTGAGAAGTGCAGGCAATGGCTGAGGTGGTTACTAGGACTGATGACTCGGCAGTAAGAGTGAGGAAAAAGGGTAAGGGACTGGGGTGGTCAGACGAGGAGAATCTTGCCCTGTGCGTTGCTGAGAGCGCAGTTCCAGAGTCCATAATAGGAATTGAAAGCGTGGTGTACTTGCCGAGTTGATAATTCCCAAACAGGAGCCTACATATTATGGAGAGCGGGCAAGTGACGAGCAAAAGTTGCCGCCAATTGTGGAACAGACGCGTGCAGTAGCTTGCTTCTTTGCGCCAAATGTATTTCTACGACACACTTGTAGCCTAATTGGGGTGACCCTGAATATGAATAGATGTATCGTGTTACAGGCGCGGTGGGGTTCATCTCTGAATCACCACCTCCCCCAAAGCGCGGCTTGATTAAAAGATAGTAGATCCAATTACCGGAGGACAACTGTCTGCTTTTTGCGATTTTGGGCAAGGCGCGGTGGGGTCACCCTAATGGGAGTCCCCTCCCTGTACAATACAACTTTATATATTCTGGTACTGTTGCGGCAATTCTGCCGCGGGGCACCGAGCGACCTGTAATGACGGGAATCCACCCGTATTCTTTTTCTTTTACTCCTCGCAAGTCTGCTACCTCCCCCTTCCTATCTTCGGGGATGGCTTCTTAAGTACACGTTCCCCGGGATGAGTCGGCTATCCCCAACCCTCCCTCCCGTAATTTCCCCTTCGATCCAGCTTCCCCTTGCCCCACCGGTAGCCACCTCCTCATGCCATTTTCCCTTCGCGCCCTCGGCCGGCGACCTGCGCGGTCTTTCTGCCCCAGCCCGAGCCCCGTGCGGCCTATGGTTTCCCTTCGTCTCCCCGGTGGCTGGCACCCCCAATTCCCCGCGCGTGCTGTCTCGCTCCCTCCTTCCCGCCTTTCGCTTGCCCGTCCTTCGGCGGTATACGGATGCGCTCCGCCCCGTGGTACGCGTGTCCAACTCGCCACCTGGCAATCGAATGCCTCGTAACAGTACGGTACTGTTGCGGCTAGTCCAAGCCGCATACCTCACCGATCGCGGACGCAGCAGGATCTGAAAGTAGTCCTCGAGTTTACCTCCAGCTCGCCTGTAGCTTCCTCGATACCTTTCCTACATGCGCGTCGCGTCTATCGTATACTACCGATACCCGCCGCCCTTGGCGGCCGTTCCGTCCCCCAAGTCCCGTGCCGGCGCCAGCTGCCACCCCCCGAGACTCGGGCCGTTGCCTCAGCCCCTCCGTCGCGATCTCCTGGTCTTCTTAAGTCTCCTGTCCTCTCCGATCCCGCCGTTCTCCTTGGCACACCGCCGAGCCCAACGTTATGCCCACGTCCAACGTCTTGTCCGCGCTTCCGCCCGACACCTCCCTTGGTTCGGGCGGCTCCTCTCAGCGCCTTGTGTCAGCCTCCAGCCCAACGACACCACAGGGTCCAAACGTTCTCGTCCTCCCGCAACGTCCTCGCTTCCCCGCAACGTCCTCGCTTTCCCGCAACGTCCTCGCCTCCCCTAGATTCCCTCACCCGACAGTGTCGGGGTGTGCCGCGCATTGAACGCCAGGCCATAGGCTGCAGCTCACGTGTACCACGTGTCGCGTAGAAATCAAATTTGAATCCGCAACAGTACTGCAATGTGCGTTATACTGTATTACGTTCTTTTCGGATTATTGAATTTTCTCCAGGCGTAAACCCTGAAATAATATATACTGTACCAACGGTACTGTAGTGGGGTTACGCCTAGACAATTCTGCATGGTGTATGCGGTGTATGTATATATTAATTCAATCCCCCAACACGGTCTCTCATATTTACTCTACACGACTGCTACTGCATTCATGCAGGGGCAATGCAACCGGCGAGAACCAACAGAGATAAAGGAAGTTTCCAATACACGGGCATCCTGAACGCCAAGATGATGTATTTATGTATAAGCGGAGGTACTGCTGACCCCTAGATAAGACTACCGGATATGTTCAAGTCACCTGATGGCTGGTCCTTTCCATATTATACTCTCGATTTTTTTAAATTGCATATGTACTATCGTTTGTCCGGCACGATCCTCTGCAGTACTACACAGCTTCACTTCAGGAGACGCATCGGAGATTCCCGTGATGATGGAAAGTGAGGCACCTATCAAGAGCACATGAAGTGGAAAGACTTTATTGCCTTGCGGCCATTACCGCTACATTCAAATTTGCCGATGGATAGCACTACATACTGTGCAAGCTGCTTGCTTCTGTTTGAAACAGCTGGCTGCTGAGAGAGTCAAATTGCTCAAGAGCCATTGATTCTTGCCTGATACGCAGCCAGGAAGTTATCCCACGGAAAGAATTCTCCTGGGTCTGTCCTTCTCCCCGGATCTCGCGTTCCATGCGCGACAAACCCAGACGCACCTGCTTGGTTGCTCTCATCTAAAGTTAGCTCTTTTGCTGCTGGTGCTGGCAATCCTTTAGAGACGAACCATTCCGCAGCCATTTCTGCCATTTGCGCTGCTACTCCAACTAGCTTGTCCCTAACCGATGCCTCCAACGTCGGCCATTCATTTGCATTCATTGCCAGTGAAATACCGATTGACCATTCATTACTCCCAGTCCCGTCATGGAACGCCGCATTGTCGAAAGCGATAAGCTGAATGATCGAGTTTGTGTCCCCGAGTAAGTGGTACGAGCCGGGATCAGAACGGCCTCTGATAAATCCAGCTGTATTCTCCGCCCTCTCGTCCGAGGATCCGGCGGGGAAGGGGCCACTTTCTGCCGTGTGCACTACAATTACCGGTCGAGGGGGGGCTTGTCTTGCGCGAAATTGTGTCGTCTGAGGCGGGTTGGATTCTAAATAGATTCCAGGTGCCACAGGTACATCGCCCGAGGGTATCGGGACTGGCACTGTGCCACCGCTGGGACAGCATGTCACACCGGAAGGACCGGGGCACAAACCCGTTTCCGTCGGTGTCGGACAGTCTGCGGTTCTCTTGCACAAGCCATTTCGTGCGGCGTCACATTGTCCATACTTGATGCCGCCTGGAGCGGTGCAGCATAGAATGTTGGAACCCCCTGGACACTGGCCAGTAACAATTGTACCGCTAGCGCAGCTGTAGACATTGGTGTTAATACAAATACCGGGAGATACCGAGCAATCAGCCCATTCACCAAGTTCTTGGCGAGCGGAAGTCAAGCCAAGCTTGGGTGTTTCAGTGAACTTCATTGGGGTCGATAACCCCTGGTGACAGAACGAGGCTGCCATCAGAAGAGCGGGCACAAGAGTACGTGTTGCCCACATTCTTCTTCCACTTCAAAGGTAGCGATCTGTGTCGGATAGAGTGTTGGCTTGTTTTCGTTTCGGCGCAAGCAACTGTTGCGTGTGAAGACGTAGTGGAGCTGAGACCTGCAGCCTTCTTCTATATATATACTTAGCTCAGTGGTGTTGTATGCCTGCCAGCGGCCGCGGCCGCACTCCTCAAGCGAGACTATGTTTCTTTCTCAAATCCGTTTGATCCATGGCAACAATAAAAAATCAAAATTGAATGGAGTGTGGAAGCAGGCAGCGATGGTGAGAGCGAACATGGGCAGCAGAGGAAAAAAGCTCCATGCAATTGCTCATCCACCTATCTATATCTATACATGAACATTTAAATTTTTTGTGGTCACTGATTTTCTATGGTTTGTTTGATGATTCCCATTTCCTATTTTTGGTCGACTCATCGTTTCGAGTGCAATAGATTCACTGCATGGCAAGTTGCCAGTGAGCAGAACGTAACCGTAGGAGAACGTAACCGTAGGAGAACGTACAGCAAGTACCCAAGGGTAGTATTGCTTATAGTTGTTCATTGGTTTCTCTTTGGGAAACGCATAAAATGCTTCGCGTTTCTTTTGGAGGTGATGGTAAATTTTAGCACGGACCGCATATCGCATTTAAGAAGAAAGGGTTTTGTCATGATACGTCTCAGGAGGCACGGATTTCAGGCTCATGAGTTTATGCTGGTATGACAATCCAATGTCAGCAGCATATTTTATCTGAACTTTCGGAATTTCAGATAACAACTTTGCGATCACAAAATTGGTTTTCGGCTGATGCACAAAAAGCAAGGTGCCCAGCATGCGCGCTGCACACTGCCGTGCAGTCACAATTATCCTAGCGATCACCCTATTGTCAAAATGACAAGTGACTTCATATGACGCTACTTTTTATTCTTTTCATGCCTCGAGTCATGAAAAGTAGCGTCATATGATTGAGCCTACTCACTAAGACGGATAAAGGCCTCCTCGCCACCGCACTTGACTTCTGTGTTATGGAAGGACGGAGGTTTGTGTGGGAACTGAATTTCCAATCCGGTCGTTTTCAGAAGTGTCTGGAAAAGAAGCTTTTCTGAGAGTGCGCTTCATGAGAATTCTAGGTTTGGCAGAAAAACACCGGTGACAAAACAGACTGTTGCACCGTGATCAGTTTGTCACGGTGGGTATGTATGCTGCATTTTTTCTGGATAAACGGGAATGAAAGGCTATTTCTCCCCATCAAATTTTATTGGTTGCAAGAAGTGGAATGTATTACTCTGTTCCAGGATGGGGTGATCATGCATTCCACTATCACTGTAATGTGTCCCTTTCCACAATTTATTTTCCCGAAACTGTTTGTATTTCTTACGAAGTCCTGGCTTTTCACACAAAAATGTCTGCAACTTGTGGAGAAAGTTAGACAGGTGTCCCAGCGAAACTTGCGAAACTATTGGAATTCGTACTAATTCTTCACATAGCCATCCTTTCCGGGGCGTTCGATCCCGATCCAGACGAGGCCCTATAAAATCCCATTGATGAGTTGCACCGCGCTTTTCTATCTAGCCGCCGAGACAGATCTAGGGATTGCATCCAGTGCTTCAAATCCCAGGATCTCACCCCGGTGACAAGAATCGCATTTCTCTCATCTTCGTTGGCGGCTTTCTCAAGCCCTGACACTAATACTCCTAGGAGTATTAGTGAGATAGGACTATGTTTCTGTGTATCAACACGGGGATCCCGGGCACCGAGTACAGAAGCTGCACCGGAATGCATGTACAGGTACATTATTTTTCTATTCATTGAGCATGTCCACAGTGATCCCAAAATATGCTAAGTTGTTGTTCCCTATTGCTCTCCCCAGCGAATTCACGCCCTCCATTCTCTTATATTATTCTTAACAATGTTACGCAACACTGATCCTTCAGTTTGAAGTTTTGAAAATCGCTTTATGCCTCATCATTACGCCCCCTTCATCGCCCTTTTATTTCCATATCTGCACTGCTCCTGTGATTTCGGTACGATGACACCAATCGTCAAAGACATTCAACAGTTCTATTTGTTTCTGACGACTTTCTATGCATCATTCCTCTCCGCATACTTTTCAATGTCAGGGCCGGAGGAAGGTAGTTCTTCGCGTTCCGATCGTTCTAACACCGAAGCACAGTTAGTTTCTGTTCCAGTCGTTCTCCCTCGAGATATATGTCGCCCAGTTGTGCGACGAGATGGCCGTGGTCGTTTCTCAATTCGATCTTCGCAGTCCCGGCAGAGAGTACAGCGAGCCCAACAGCAAAGAGATTACATTCGTCAAAGAGAAATTTTGAAGAAGCGACTTTATGAGGATTATCTGCACGCATTTTGTGTCCGAGGTAACAGCAGCGATCATATCTCCACTTCAAGGTCAACAGGACCGCTCGTTGAAATATTTGAACGTCTCTTAAAAAAGCCATATCGCCTCGGAAGAACTGAGCGATGCATGAAAATGCGCTCTTTCTACATGGAAGGGGGACACTTGCGTCACAATAACATTTCTAGTCACGACCAAGGTCTTCTTACACCTCCATATCCGACCCTTGCAAAGAGATCGAAGAAATACAGTGGCTGCCGCCTGCCCTCTGCCACTAAACGTATGACTGAGATGGCGGATGTCAGTGAGTGGATCAAATCTGCGTGGTCTGTGAACGCTCTTACAACAAATACTGAAATGGAGGCATACGAAATTGTAGTATAATCACCCCCAACGACGAGGGGGGTGAGTACTGACAGTTCGGAAAGACCCTGATCGGCGGGAAGACAGAAGCACGGCCCACCCACGGTACCGAGCACGGGCTCGAGGTAGCGGTGGTAGAGCGGGATCGGGGAGGACGCGCGCACGCGCGAGCGGTTCTACGCCTCGACGCCCCGGAGCGGTACTGGGTGACGATCCAGTACCGACGGGCGGAGGCGGAGCCGGTCGTGGGCGTGCTACGCGCGTCCTCAACCCGCGCGCGGTGCTACTTCTAGGTAAAACGGACGGAAGTACCTAAAAGTAAGCGGGCGGACCAAGGTGGAGGATCCTTGACAAGTCCGTGCTTGTCGTCCTCCACCGCCGGCGGTCCGCTCATATTTAATGTACATCGTAGTCTATCATAACTCTACAGTAGTGCCGGTCTACCGACACTGTAGCGCTGTCAGCCGGCGGGGCTGACAGTCCACGTGTAGTACGCGTCCCGTACACGTGGAGGACACGTGTGTGCGCGCATGGCTGTAAGGCTCGTTGCCTTACTGTCCCTGATCCAATCCTAATCTAATTTGCGTTTGGGGTTATACCACATCACCCCCCCCTCAAGAGTGAACGTCCGCGTTCACTCCTGAGGCTTGCAGAACCTGTCCGTCCCACTCCCTGAACCCCGAGCAGATCCGACCTGGTATACGAATTTCCCCCCCCCTTTGCGCACTGTCCCACTTCGTCCTTGACAGCGCCATTTGGTCGTCCCCTCTCGCGTCACCGCCCGTGTCAGCATGGCCGACCCGCGGTCTATTCCTCTC